>NC_133770.1:220838430-220882221 GCF_003597395.2 Chelonoidis abingdonii | reverse complement strand
TGTATTTTTCTGAATAAGGCTGTTTGTTCAATTTTATAAGCTACAGACCCGGCTAATATTTATCTTTGATTTACAGCAGACAATTTTTATGTCTTTTCTTTTTTTTATTAATTTTTTTTCAGGTTTTTCCTAGTTAAGGTCAAGGAGATTGAGTCGAATCACCAGAATTAGGGGGAGGAGGAAGATCAGGGGCGGATAGAGGAAACTTGTGTGTGTAGATTTACAAAGCTTGATTTGCATGGCGACTCTGGGTGAGGGGAGAGAAACCTGATCTCTCTGTGTTTGTGTTTCAAGGAATTGAAAACTGGTGATCTCCTAGTGTACCCAGGGCGGGAAGATTGGGAGAGGTAAAGAGGGGGAAGGGAAGTGGGTTATTTCCTTTGTGATAGCTCAAGGAATCTGAGTCTTGGGGGCCCTAGGAGGTTTTGGGACGCTAGACCTCATGAGCTTCCTAAACAGCTGTCCAAGCAAACACGCGTAAAAACCACGGGGAACCAAAAAGACCACACACGACACACCCACCTGCTATACACCAGAGTGTACAAGCACTGAAATTCCTGGTTGGTGGCAGCATATCAGATCTAAGCTGGGTAATTAAAGTTAGAAGAATTAATGCAGTTACCCAAATTTGGGACGGCTAAGGTTTCAGATTTGGAATTATACCTTATGACAGAGACAGAAGTGCATTTGGCGCAGTGCGCTGTGGACTGAGCAGGCCTTTTCAGGATCCCCTCTGCTCTCCACCCAAATGGGAGGAGGCTAGAAAAGATGCCCAAACATAGGCCCATCTCTGATCTTCCAAACTGGCATGGCCATATCGTATTGGGATTACCAACTCCACGGCTGAAAAAGAAGAGGACATAGACAATAAATTTCACCACATGGAATGTCTACGCACCCTTACGGACGTCTAATGTGCTTGACATCATTATTGATATAAAAAGCACTTGGAGATCAACTAAAAACACATTCTAATGCATATGGCTGAAACCATAGGATATTCCACTAATGCACAAGACTGAATTTGACAAAAACATGAGGAATCCTATTCAAGTGAGTAAAAGAACTGCATTTTGTAATTGGCAAAAATGATTCCTCTAACAATGAAAACATGAGGCCCATCACCTGCTGTGAGCAAAGTCCAAAGGGAGGCTACATGACATCAAAAAAAGTGTGGCAAAAAGAAGGCCTCTAGAATCCAGGTCCTGGTTTCGTAGACCAGGTGACATCGAGAAAAACTTCTTTTTCAAGCAAGCCAAAAGCTATCTATTGGCCAAGATCCAAAGGCACCCCCTTACGTTCTCAAGATGGCTCCATCACTTTCTTCTCATATAATGCACACCATGAAACAAAAACTGGGAAGGAGCACTTTGAGAAGCCTACTATATCATGGAATCCACGGTCTCTGGAAGACACCATTGAGTTTATTCCACAACACTCAGTAATATGACACCACTTGCTGATCCCCCATCTTCTGCAGGACCACACTCAGACAAAAAATCACAAAGCCACCAGACCAGACGGCGTTCCTTGCTCGAGGTTTAAGCTGTGAGGGAACAATGCTCCAGCACAAACTTTGCCACCCTTGACAAAATCTGGACCTGACGAAGAAATTCTACCTGACTTTAAGAACACCAACACACAAACAGTGTTACAATATTTAAGAAAGGGAACAATCTTTGTTGCAGGAACTACAGAGGCTAGCTCTCCTCTCCATCACAGGGAGTTCCTCTCGCCCTGTACGATTCTCTAAAGCGCCTTCCTCCCCCTTGCCAAGGAACTGCCTTCCCAAATCCAGTGTGGCTTCAGGCCATCCTGAGGCGCAACTGATATGATCTTTCGGGCATGCAGATCCAGAAGTGCGAGAGCAACACCAGGAACTGATTCATGGTATGTCATTCGACCTAACCAAGGCCTTTGACTCTAGCATCTTGATGCCCTTTGGAGTGCTGTGTAGGTTTGTCTGTCCACAGAAATTTATTTCCATCATCAGACTACTCCATGATGGGGATGACTGTCACTATTTTGTGCAACAGCTCAGAGACCAAACTGCTTCAAGTATTCGCACTGGTGTTGAGCAGGCTGTGTCATTGCTCCAACACTCTCTTCATCCATTTACCTTGTTGTTCCTATTCTCATTCATGCGACTGCCTTCGTGAGGATGCGATGAGTACTTGTATGGCCCATGGCCAACTCCTCAATCTCCCCCGACATCTCCAAACATAATCTAAGATCCTGAGATTGGCATCACTGACTTCTGTAGGCAGATGACTGCGTTTTCTTGCATCACACAGAGGGCCTACGTGCCAAAGACCTAAATCTTTTTTCAGATGCCTATCATACCCGGGTCGGTCTCTCTCACTCATGTCGAGAAAACCAAGGTACTCTACGCAGCCTTTTACCTGGGCACATTACTACTCTTTGTACTCCACAAATCACCATCAGTGAGAACCCACGAAAATGTGGACCATTTTCTGTTACCTGCATCCAGGTGGGGTGGTCTTTAGTGACCTGGTACTATGACAGCACCCATGTTTTTAGCCCTTTAATACAAGAGACAGTCAATAGTTCTGCCTCCCATTTGCTGTCTCTACCTCAGTGCAAGTGGGTGTATCTGATTACAAGGCAATCCACCTCCCTTTTTCCTCACCCTCATTCTTCGGAGCAAGCTGTACCCTTGTATGCAGTGTTCCAGTCGTGAATTATCCCACGAAGTCTGTGATGCTAATTGTGAATTATTCACCAGTTTTCTAGTTCTTCTGTTTGTTCCCATACTTCTTGAATTAGTATATAGATCTCTAGTTCTATTGTTCGATGCACCTGCATAGAAGAGGCCCCAAAAACTTTCATTAATTTCACTCTACTGTTGCCTGGTCATTGCGCTAAGCCCAACCCGAAAAAAATGCAAAGGTTTGAAAAAAAAAATGTTTCTAGTGTGTTTCTGATTGCCAGTGCACCAATTTAATTCCTTCTAGTGGACAGTAGCTTGCGTAATGCCAAAATTTGAGGTGCTAAGGTCATTCAGCTGTAACATAATTGTCCTTTGAATTCCTTTGTAGGTCCTAATATGTTTTTTGACTTAATGATAAGGATTAGATTGAAACCTGTTTTAATTATTTGCAGACCTTAATAGGATTAATCTTTATTAAAAAAACATGCTAGTTTAATATGTGCGTTTCAGGGATTTCTTTAAAAGGACAATGCAACTTAAGCTATCAAAATATCAGACCTGTGATAAAAACTTGATGTGACTTTAAGATATCAAAATTAAATTCAATTTTATATATTGGAAGGTATTAGTGGTGTTGTGAACGACGGCTGTCATATGACAACACACATATTGGTGTCTCCTAGCAATCCTCTAGAATAAAAGTTCCGTATCCAAGGATGGCAGACCTCTTAGGCTTAATTTTGAAAGCCACATATATCAGTCGTGATTAAGACAATTGCTAGCCTAACATGGAGCTTCTCACCAATTATGGCATCCTGTTCTCTTTTATAGGATTACAGCCATTTGTTTTCAGAGACTCTTGGGTACTCGTTCAGTCTTTACTGCGAGTTCCACCTGTGCCGTCGACTTGGCTCAGTCTGATAGCTATCAGAAATCGACATTGACCTGCTGAGTTGATAGAGTCGTAGGCATGCTGTAGGAAGGACAGATGTGAGCACTAGTCAATGTCGGCGAGAACGTCCTATAGATGAGTTAAGTGCTGGTGAAACATGACCTAGAGAGGCCGTCTTAGTGGTAAATCGGAATAGTCTTAGAGAGAATGAACTGATAGCTATATGGTGTCAAAATATTATACGCCATTGCTGCAGCTGCCAACTGTGTGACTGTCTATTCTCCTCTGAGTTTGTGCGAGTGGCCTCTGCGCAGTGTGCATTAGTCGAATATCCCAGTATCCCTGAGGGGTGTGACCATCCCTGCTTTTTTTGATCCTGCTCAGGTTGTGTGTGCTGAGAAGTAGAGGAGAGCGAGGTCTTACGCACACTTCCTTTTCTCTGTTAGCCTCTATGCAAAATTACAAGCTGGTATTCTTCTTTAATCATCTATCTGTTTTCTCTGTAAAATGTGGGGGTAATATTACATTACTTCCCTCACAAATGGATTTGCGGGAGATGAATTTGTTGCATACTGCTCTGAAGATCATTGGATAAAGGCCCTTTGTTAATGCTGCATGTATTAATTATTGTTTTTTATGTCCTAGGATTGTATTACCAGAAAACCCAGTCTAGCAAAAAGAAGATGTCTCATCAATAAACCATCTAGGATGTCACCTACACTAAAGTGACAGCAGACGTTCAGATTCAGGATCACAGGGCTCAGATTCAAGGCCTGAATCTGAGCCCGTGGCGATCCTGAATCTGTACGTCTTTGATGTCCTGTCAATTTAATGGTGAGACATCCTTAGATAGATTTAGTACAACGAAACAACTGGACCCCCCCAGGAAATTAAAACTTTTAGTGCTCACGTGGATAGGAGTTGAATAAAAATTCTGGTAAATATTTTCCTCCACCATCTGAAAGGTATTCCATTTATCCTATGCCTTGGTTATTGAGAATCTTATCAGTCTGATTGAAACTGCAAATAGTAAATAGTTTGAAACCTGAGCAAATATATATACCAACATCTGGATTATGTCATTTACCTCCTAAAATCTATAGTATGCAGTCATTTGGGTCCAGAGATCTTCGAGTCATTTTGTTTCAGCATTTCTTACTGGGAATTAGCTCACAAGAGAATAAGAAAAGCGATAGACAAATGAACATGAATAGAAGAAAGAAATAAGAAGAGAACTAATCAGTGACATTTTAAGTACCAGCTCGTTTTATCTATAATTGTTGGAAGTAGTGAGGGAATATGAAGCAATACTAGCTCTTATAATGTACGGCAACTCAATAATGCTCATAAGAATATGCATATTTCGGTATGTGGGAGCACTTGAAATCTATCTCTGGCATTAATATTCCTAAAGGGATTTTTCTGTATGTCAATGGATCTTTTGTATCCAAGGACTTTAAGAACTTCTGTAATATAAACAAAGGCTGCAATAAATAAGTAGTTTAAAGCTCCTCGTTTATCAAACAGTATTCGATGTCTCTATTGCTCACCAAAAAGTTTATATCTTCCAAAAATATAATTCGCCATTAAATGTCGGTAAAAACTTGTAAGAAAAGGTAGTTGGACTGGGAGGTGTGTTTTGCTCCTGATGATTCACTCTTCAGTTCAGCTTTTCAGATAAGTCTCTCTAAATTTCACAAGCATAGGCTGCCTAAAGAGGTCCCAAAGCCAAGCAATATCAATGCTGATATTACTATCATCTTGTGGGTCCCATGAGCACTACCACACAAAGCAATGACCATCGCTGTAGTCTGGCTCACCTAGTAGGTTTCATGGTATAGATTGGTCCTCAATCATTTAAATGATTATTCAGTAAAATGAATGGTACAATTCCGTACAACCTGCTTGTGATTGTCGTGTGATTTTGTTTCTCTCCTTTTAGTTTTTTATAAAGTCGTGCATGGTTAACTGTCAGAGGAATAATGGCATCTCATGTTGATCTGTTTGTGCTAAAAGCAAACCTTTCCTTTTGTCCTCTCTGTACCATCTGCCCAACATCAGCGTTTCTAGCCAATAATCTAACTGATACAGACTGCTCCTGAGGTTTGTATATAATTTGTAAAACACAGCCAGAGCAATGATTTCTACCACTTTGGTTTTGGTAAAAAGCCCTTGATAATTCTTTGTGTTTAAAAAAATTAAGAAAAAAATAGAAAAAAAAAAAAATTTTTTTAAATGAAAAAAATAAAAAATTAATTTTTTTTTTTGTATTGTTTTTTTTTTTTTTTTTTTTTAATGTTTATTTTTTTTTATAAAAAAAAAATAAAAAAAAAAAAAAAAAAAAAAAAAAAAAAAAAAAAATTTTTTTATTTTGTTTTTTGTTAAAAAAAAAAAAAGAAAATAAATAAAAAAATAAACAAAAAATGGTTAAAAAAAAAAAAAAAAAAAAAAAAAAAAAAAAAAAAAAAACTACAGATTTCAGTTTTCTGATTAAGCAGAATATACCTTTTGCTTCTGTACATTTTGACTTCATAAATCTGACGTGATTTATATTGAATACTACCTCTTACTTTGTCGTCCTCGTCATATGGTTCGTCGTAGTTCAATTTTGTGATGTAGACATAAGCGAGGTGGACACAGGATAGGATCCTGATACTCCACCTTATAGACGGATATTCTCATCTGGTAGTCGCAGTCTATACTTAAGAGCTATCCATATCGCCACTGTTTCGTGTTGTGACAAGAACTAACGACGGCTCTGACCTCGAGCTCTTGTCTCGATCTGAATAGAGTACAGAGGATCTCACATTCAAGCCTATAAATCCGTCTAGAAGTCCTGTTATCTACTTATATCGGAATCTTTCATGCTACTTAAGCTACGTCTCAGTGGAGACAAATGTGTCATTATAACTTCTATATTATCTGATGCTGCGCGAATATCATCTAATATATGTTTCATTCTCTCTTTCATCATACTTATAGTGGAAGAGCCGGTGACAAAGCGTGGATCTCCTGTATAGGGAGTGCCGAACTGTTGGTTCGCTCTCCAATAGATGGGCTCTCCACCTCAGCGTCTCTATGATGTGACGCTGCTCTGCGCGCATGACACAGAGCCATCATTTCAGTTCTTCCAAGCTGATTTGCGCCTGATTAAAGAGAGGATGAAGATCCAAGAGTAAGAAAGGATCTTCCTGGACAACATTAACTGAAGCAGATCCCTGAAGCGAGCTGCTGCAAACGAGTTTATCTGGATGGAGAGCTTAGAACGAACTACGCTGATGTATCTTGCCTCGCTCCTCAAAAGTGATGGCATGCAGGCAGGGGAAAAAATAAATTAGCACTAAAGCAGGCTCCCTATAAACGTGTAGTTCTGTTGCAGTATTTGTAGCATGTTATCACTGTGACTACTTATGATTCTGTATTTGTGTGTCTTGTGCAAGCTAGCATTCCCTCGTACTCTTTTGATTGGTTCATGTTTGTACTTTAAAATTTAAACCTACATTCTTTATAAGAAGTTACGTAAGTGATAGTCTTTTCTTTCTTCTGTTTCCCTGGCTGCTTATTCAATGTCCCTCTCAATATACAATCCCTATTATCTTGATAAATTAATCTGATCTGTGCCATGCTACTTTGTCGCTTTATGAACAGGAGTGTACTATATTTCAATAACCGTGTTACAATTTTGTGACATTCAAGGGTCCAGATATAGGTGAGGGGAAGGAAAAGGTGAAGATTGTAGGGCCCTGTGTATAGAAAGAAATCAATACTTTTTACCAGCATAGTTTTTAGAGTATATGTTTTGTTCAACTTTGTACTGTAGTCGTATGAATGGAGGTCAAGTTAATCAAATCTAAGCTGATAGGCTTGCAATTCCAATGTTCTGTTGCTTTGTACAGTTGATGTGACAAGTATGTTTATATGTAGTGGTAATTTTCATTTATTTTTACCAATGTGTTCTTCATCTCATATGATTTCTGTTGTCATTCTTTGGTGATCAAGCTTACGTGCCCCTCTATAATTTAAACCTGGGAATATCCCGTAGAAATACCCAAATAAAGTCATATTTCTTTTCAGCAAAATGTTTTGGCACTTAATCCATATTCATCTGGATGTATCCCTTAAGTGAGAGACAAAACAGCACCAGATGCGTATTGAGTGTTATTAATAACCAGTTAGTGGATTACCCTTTCTCCCTGCTTCTAGTTAAAAGGAGAGAAAAATCCTATCTACCGTAGGCATCTGTGTTTCATATCACCGCCATGTGTATTGGGAAACTCCTGTGAATCTCCGTAAATTAAAGAGAAACTGAGATGATTGTATTTAATAGCTATGGATCGTATATGGATAAACATTTAATAAACAATAAATAGAAAACCTCTAGTTGATTACGACCAGTTTTGAAGTGAAAATTAGCTGAACGGTTGTCAGTATCTTCTCCAGCCTTGGTATACACTTTCCATATTAATCTCTTAATAAACAATTGCAATTTTACTGTTATTATCAACATTCTGCGCCAAAAAGTAACAAGTCTGTCATGCATTCATTCGGAAATAAAGCAAGGGTGGTGAACGGAAGAATAGGAAAAGTCCCAAATTTTCATGGCTGTGTGATGAATCTGTCCTTTTATGGTATGTGACCAAGGGAGCTCTTCAGAACTTGTTTTTGAGCATCTTGTATGTGATGTGTTAGTGAAGAATTGGAGACAGGAGTAATGTCAGAGAGCTCTTCCTGTGCCTTAGGTTTTATTGAGTTGGTGGGTGCGTAGCTATTTACGGGTGTTTGCTTGTGTTACATATTTAAATAATTATGTTGACAGGCTTAAATTCAAGCTACCCCTCTCAGTTGCATTGCATTTCATCTGTCAGTGAACAGGTGTGCTGAGAAAAAAAAAACTGATTGGGGGAGGATGTCTCACTGGTCTTTGGCTATTGGCCTGGTGCTAAACCTCACAGTTGTGAGCTTCAATCCTTGAGGGCCATTAGGGATCTGGGACAAACATATGTCTAGGGATTAGTCCTGCTTGGCAGGGGGTTGAAACTAGATCCTGACATCCCTTCCACACTGATATTTCTTATCTGGTATCATGCTTGTTAATACTTCCCCAGAATTATATAGAAGCCTTTTTCTGCCATGTTAGCTCAACAAGATCAAAGAGCTCCTGCCTTTAGTTGTTATTGGAACAGTGGCTAGTGATGGAGCCCAATTAGCGTATTGCTCTACATCAAGAGTCTCAAAATGGGGTCAAGACTGCTCAGGCACATAGCCATTACGTATGGGGGAGGCATCAAATACTGTCAGCCTCCAAACTCCAGGCCAACACTTTGCCTCAGATGTATAATAGTGTTTAATTAAAGGATAGAATGTTTTATTATATTTTATATGAGGGAATCACACTCAGAGGCTTGCTATTGTGAAAATGGGTCACTAGTATCATCATAGTTTGAGAAACATATCTGGGTCTATATGGTATGTGCTCCCATAACCGTTATGTGGATTTCTGTTAGTTGGTAATTGTTCGCAGTTTAATCTTAGGTGCTGGCGAATGTGGCTCCTATGTGGACAGGACACTGGTATGGAATTTGTCAAATTCCTGGCTCTTGAATTATCTTTGTTGATCTATGACCTTGTGGGTATAGTTTAGTTGTCTGTTTCGAGTTTGCCGTATCTGTAAAATCTCTTATCAGATTAGAACAATATGGACGTCAGGATGAGTAGAGATAGGTTGGTCCTTGTCTCAAGCTGGGGCAGGGGGAGAGGACTAGATTGACCTCTTGAAGTCCCTTCCACCTTACATTCTATGATACCGTAGAGCTGGTTGAATTCTTTTTCGATGGAAAAAATTTCCTTGTCAGAAAATTGTTTTTCATTGAAATATTTTGCATAAACGGTCAATGTTTCACACAAACATTTTTAGATTGTTTATGAATTTCTCTCATCTAAATCAAAATGGTTGTTTTTTGACTTTCTCTGTTTTGATTGTTTTTGTATTACAATTTGAATCTGAGTGATTTAGTATATTAGCTTCTATATATATATTTTACTTTATTGTTGACATCGACAATGAAATGTTTGACATCTGTCCAAAATGAAATTGTTCCAATGAACTCATTTCTCAGAGTTTCAGAATTTGTGTGGGTCGCTGTGGCTGGGTGTGTGTGTGTGTGTGTGTGTGTCTGCCATGTCACTTACCACAAAATTTTTGACTTTCTTCCCAGTTCAGGTGAAAAACAAATTTCTGAAATGTTGGACGTTCCATGGGATGGAAATTGCATTTCAAGTACCTCTATTAATGATCTCTCCTTCCCTATGCAAGCCATTAACTTTCTCCATTTTGTAGGTGTGCTTAGGCATGCCCCAATGGGAACAAGTATCTGCGTGGTGGTTTCTGGTATAGATGAGAGGAGAGGCTATTATGTTGCTCATCACCGAGGGGTTAGCGGGATGTGCGCACAGGTTCCAGGTGGATTAATTGGGTTTCATCACCTGCTAGTCCTTTAAATTCACATCCTTTGAGCTAGCTTTATTAATAGGAAAATTTGCCATTCGTCTGAGTTTGCGGTCTGTTGCAGGGTGGTGCACATCGCCTTTCATCCTGTGGACAATATTGACACATGGCAGTTCTGTTCTCTTTACCTATTTCCCACCCTCTGGGGATTGTCATATCCCTGGTACAGGGTACACTGTGTAGTCGTGCCATCATTAAGTTTCTGGAGCAACAGAGAAATACGCGCGAATCGTGTATCTTTCTAGAGAGTGAAAATCCTAGTGAAGGTGGACTGGATTGACTGTCAATAGAGGTTAGTTACCTCACATAAGATTAGTCTCTCAATCTAATCTGTAAATTACTTCGCATTTCGAGACAAAAACCCTCTTATCGCGCATGCCTAGTGTACTGTAGTTTGTGCACTCGTATGAACTACGTCACGGAGGACATAGTATCTCGGAGGTAGTGGGAGAAGATAACCGATCAGCTATTGTCTCATTCACTGACAGTTCGCATCGCTCCCGCGATATGACGTATGTACAGTAGATCTCGTATTCTCCAGCCTCGTTGATAATTAGCGCGCATTGCTGTGCTTCCATTGCTCAGCGCCCTATATGTCAATAAATTGCATATGACTGTGTCATGTTTATTATTAGTGACAGTTTTAGAGTCTCAAGAATGCCATAGGACTGTGGCTTAAGACTTACTTCGCTCTTCGTGTCACCGGCTTGGCAGCTGCGCTCAGTACCGCATCACTCCTCTGTTCAGGCGCTTTAGGTATTACCTCGTTCAGCTAAGAATATAACAAAACTGAACGTACGAGTACGCGCTGGACACATTTATGATTCATCCGGTCAACGTTCCCGTGCTCACAATGCAGGCCACAGTATAGGACGTCTCCTCACGTCCAGTGCCACTGCGCCATTCTAGGAAATTACGGCTCGAAAGGTTTGGTCAGTTGATGTTTTCCCGTGAGGAAGGGACTATGACCTGACGTACATTATCCAGAACCCCCCGCGACAATTAGATTCAACCCTGAATTCTTCAAGGGGCGGGTGTGAGCACTGCCGGTAAACTATGGGAATAGCTACGGAAAGTTGCTACCCACAATGCAACGCTTCAGAAATCAACGTTAGCCTCGGAGCATGGACACACAACGCCGAATTACTGTGCCTAGTGTGGCTGCATGAAATCGAATTTATAATATCAGTTTTATAAAACCGATTTTAGCAAATTCGATTTTATCCCGTAATGTAGACGTGGCCTTAGTCTTGTTTCTAACCAGACTCTGGAATGCTTATAGTTCTGTGATCAGGGAATACATTCTTCTGTTTTTCTAAATTTGGCTTGGATCTGATAAGAGCTCTGATTCAGAATTGTAGGCTGCCTTGGAACAAAAAATGCTTTCTTTGATATTCTTTGAGGTTTTTTTGGTGGGTTTTTTTGTTTATTTTTAAGCTAATGATATTTGATGTTCTAATGGCAACTGGAAGCTCCTAGCCCAATGTAAAAACATTTGTTTTTATAAAGGATGCTCTTTCTGATAACACTGGAAGTAGGGCAGTGAAGGAACTTGTACACATCAAGAAGACTTGAGCGACACCAGAAAGCTTCCATACTCCCTCGTTCAACACACAGAGTTTTCAGGAGCAGAGCCAGTTGCGGGGATTTTGGAGGGGGTGGGAGAAGATGTAGCAAGAAAGGTCAGTGGGGGCTATGGCCGACCACAGTACCTTATGTATAAATAAACAAGGGGCTATTGATTTTTAAGAGGTAACATTCTCATTGGATTACGATATGGAAATATGTCTTCTCATAAAATTTCATTGAGATCCTGGATCAAAACCTCATTATTCTCCATAGTTTTTATTTTACCTTTTTTAGGATGTCTTCTAAAGAGGGCGTCCAGCTACTACAGGTTTTCTTGATGTCTGAAGTCAGCTGAGAGTTATCAAAAATAATGCCTTACAATACATTTTCATAATACATATAAACTGTTGTATGCTAGGTATTATTTTATCCAGGCTTTTTTCTTGACCCTAAGGGCCAATGCTCATGACAGCTGGTTCAAAGACACCCACAGCAGTTGAAGCCTGTTTTTTATTGTATAGTTTCACAGGCAGTTATGATCACAATGCCAGTTGGAAATCACAGAGACACTGCCAGCTTCCTCATTACTTCCTGCCAGTCAGGGCAAAAGCTCCACGCCTGTAGATTCTACATTACATTTCCGTGTGAGGGCTGTGTTATGGCACAGAGGTTGGTTGCCTTATGGTGACACTTATTAAAGGCCAAATATCATTCAGTAAATTAATCATATGGTAGTAGCTGAGGAACATTTTGCTGAGAAGAGGAGAGTGTGCAGGGGGGATGGGACTTTAATAATACCTTGCCCCAGTTAAAAGTGATTTGTATTTTCAAATTTATTAAAGATATCATTAAAGAAAGGAAGAATGATTTGGGGTTAAGGCAGGGCCAGCCCACAACATTTTGGCATCTGAGGCGGGGAGCTCAAATGACGCCCCCATGCAGCCTCGCTTGGGTACAACTTTGAAATGTCTCAGTTCCGCCTTCTTCCTGTTCTACTCCTCTCATGGTACTGCTCTGCTACCTACCCCAACAAAGGAGAACTAACAACTTAAAATGTCTTGTTCAAAAATTTTAAGTAACACTTAACTTTCAAATGCCTGAAGAGCAAATGTAACTTTTCTTGTCTTCATAGTAAACACTGGCATTTTTATCTGTTTGAATAATCAAAGTAGCGCTTTCCATGCCTTCTTGGTTGCAAAGATGTGAACTGCTTCCTGCTGAAAGTCCACAGTCTGGGCCAGCTCATGCTTTGCTGAGATGGTTGCAAGGCTGACCAGCCTCTCTTGTTGTCATAAACAGATAGTTAAGGGTTAATGTCTCTTTTACCTGTAAAAGGTTAAGAAGCTCAGTAAAGCTGGCTGACACCTGACCAGAGGACCAATGGGGGACAAGATACTTTCTAATCTTGGTGGAAGGAAGTCTTTTGTTTGTGCTCTTTGTGGTGGTGTTGTTCGCTCTCGGGACTGAGAGGGACGGGACATCAATCCAGGCTCTCCAAATCTTTCTGAATCAATCTCTCATGTTTCAAACTTGTAAGTAATTAGTCAGGCAAGGTGTGTTAGTCTTATGTTTGTTTTTTCAACTTGTAAATGTTTCTTTTTGCTGGAAGGATTTTACTTCTGTTTGCTGTAACTTTGAACCTAAGGCTGCGGGGGTCCCTCTGGTCTATAGGAATCTGATTACCCTGTAAAGCATTTTCCATCCTGATTTTACAGAGATACTTTTTACCTTTTCTTTCTTTAATTAAAGGCTTTCTTTTTAAGAACCTGATTCATTTTCCTTGGTTTTAAATCCAAGGGAGGATATGGATCTGGACTTCACCAGGGATGGGTGGGGAAAGGAGGGGATTGTAAATTTCTCCTTGTTTTAAGATCCAAGGGTTTGGATCTGTGGTCACAGGAACTTGGGTCGAAGTCCCTCAAGGCAACCCAGGGAGGGGACGAAGTCTTTGGGTGGAACAGAGAGTGCCCCAGACATGGCAATTTGGAATAGGTGGCAGTATACCAAGCTTAAGCTGGGGAGTAATTAGGCTTTAGAAGTGCTCCATGCTTGATCCCCACATCTGCTACCCTAAAGTTAGAGTGGAAAAGCACCTTGACACCTGGGTCACTGGTGGAGGCATAGGATGTGGTTTTTATTAACTGTTTCGGCTTGGAAGCTGGCATTTTCCGATTGGGCAAACTGTCACCGGGAGAATGTGATAGAGTCGTGCAAAGCACAAGCATTTGGAAGGAGGTGATCATCTATTTGTGCACCTTATATCCAAAAACACAGCCGTTGGGGTTGATCCTGCCTAAGATGTATCTTGAAAGGCTTTCAGTTCATCACGAATCACTTGCACCCAATATTATGTATGGGCATCACGTTCAACACCTCTCTCTAATGCCCTGCATTGCTGGTTGTATGCCTCTTCAGGTATAGTGAGAGTTTTGGAATATCATACAACAATCCACAATATACATCGGTGTTCCTTGAGTGCGATTGAATGTCTCTTTTCTTCAGATGTCTCTTGTATTCTTGAATGAGGTGAAAATAGCTTGCATTCGTGAAGCTTTCCTCGGCCAACTTTCTGTTTGCCACTCTCAGAACATTTTGAAATCCCTCATCTGATTGGTAAGACTGCTTAGATTGACTTTGGCTTTGTTCATCTGCTTCAGAAATAATCAAAGTCCAACACCTTGAGTCTTTGTATAAAACATTTATTTTCAAACAGTATGTCATGGCCACAAACCTAAGCCACACATAAATTTGAAGTTAGGTTGTTTCTGGTGATTCCATTCCTCTGCCACTGTTTCCCTGAGCAGTCCATGTCATGCATTATCCTCCATAATGGGCAACGTATTGCATTCATCCTATTTGCTCATTAGTGGCTGTCGTGATAGCTTTAAGTCACCTCCACTGTGACTTTCCCATCGTGTGCACTCAGTGATTTCAGGGTCAGAGAGGATGGTTCCCAGATGTTGCTTCCAAATTTGCATCAATGAGTTTGAGGCCAGAGGAAAAATTACATAGATGCCTGTGACGTTACATTTTAAAAATACGAGCCTCACTAGATCTGATGCGGCATCACTGACCTACCACCCAAGTTCACATGAGTTGAGAACTGCTGGACAAAAAAGTTCAGGTTATAACTCTGGATCCGTTGTCTTTACGCCTCTGTTCTTTCCTCTCACGTTGGCACCATTACCGTAAGCCCTGACCCTTTCATGTCAAGCTATCTCAATTTTGCTTATCTTCGCTTTTTTACGAGCATATTTGTCATCAGCTCCTGTAGTAGCATCAAGTGTTCAATAAATTCTAGAGAAAAGCTCTCTGACAGTCACCAGTTGCAGGACATTTTTCACTAGATCGTTGTGTATCACAAATGCACATTAAAGTCATTTGTTCTGTTGGCTATATTCAGGAGTGCAGTCCAAATAACAAAGAGTATCTGCTGTCTCAGATCTGCACAAGCTTCGTTGAATTTTGTTGGCCAGTAACGCATGATCTCATTTGATTGTTTTTCCAAGGTAGTGGTGGTGTGTAAATTTGCTGGTAGTGTCTTCTTAGATGTCCTGGGAGCTACGCATAAATCAGCCTCAACTCCTCAATTGGAAGTATGCTATTGTTGAACATACAGGTTTGAGTGTCACGCCAGGCTAAGGTTTGGGTCGTCAAGATATACAATGAAAGAGCTATCGACAGTTTGCAGTAAAGGGACTCTGAGGAAATCTCTCTGATGCTTCGATCCTAGCGGCTTAACCTTAGTCTATCTCAGTGCTTTCACTATCGAGTGCTTCTGGTGATGTGTCGCGTCTCTGCAGCCAGATTTCTAGCAGATTTTTCAGTCCTTTGTTCCGTAGACTCAAAGTGGTGAAATACATAACTGAAGAGTTGTAACAAAAATGGGATGCAGGTTAGTCGGAGTCGAGAATATAGTCAGGTCCTCCATATTGTCACCATGGGATTTCACCAGTAGATTGGATGGAAACTTCTGTTTTCATTGTCTTGTGGAACATGAAGTGTTTCACGTTGCTGTGCCCTGCAGGTACACAGGAACTGCCCAACTGCAGGGCTACTGTCCAGGGCAGTCTGGAATATCTAGACTTAAGAACTAACTCAGCAGCGCTTTCTGCGCTCCACCACACTCCTTTCTCGACACTTTTTCTTCAGGGAATGTTGCATGGTACATGCATTTGAGGAGGAGATATGGAGCTGGCAGTAGTTGCCAGGTTCACCTGCACTCTGATCACTGGAAGATCAGGCATCTCCTCACTCACATCCTCACTGGGGCCGGAAGGCTCACCGTGAACATTTGTGTCTATGTAGCTCAGGAGAGCTCCTTCCTGCTTAGATAGAACAGCTTCCTTTGCTTTCTTTCTTTTTCTGAATGCTGCCCCAGAGGAGCATTTTCTTTCATTCATGACTGCTCTTCTGTGCCAGCGATAGTGGCTTTCAACACTCAATTGAAGGGGACAAATAAGCAGGAGGGTAGTAGGGCCTGAGTGAGAGAAGATATCAGTGTCTTAAGGGCCTAACTGGCTCCTGCTACTTCAGTTGACTGCCTGTTCTCCTCAGGTGGGTTCAGAGAAGCAACAGGAAACAGGGAGCTCCCTCAGAAGCTGGTGTGAATCAGTCCAGGCTCCTGGGGGTGCTAGAGAGATACATAAGAGGCTCCTCCTCCTCTCTCTCCCTGCAGTTCCTGCTGCTTTCTGTTATTCCCTCTCACCTTTTCTCCTGCCTGCCTGTTACGTCTCTTGTGCCCTCCTTCTTCCAGCACAGCACTCCACCATCTCTGTGCATCTAGAGCAGAGAGAATACATATGCACCAGCAGCAGACACAATTTTCTACACTTTGGGTCCTAGTGGCACCCCCTCCACGGTCTGGCACCTGAGGTGGCCGCCTCAGTTCACCTCATGGTAAGGCCAGCTCTGGGTTAAGGACTCAGGTGATTTGCGTTCAATTCCCAATTCTACCATAGACATCTTTGCATTTTGGAAGGGCTTGCTATGATGACTTTAAACCATGTTATGCCCTTTCAATCTGCTGCCACTGGCATCATTTAGATAGGGGAAGAGGGAGCAGGCTGTCTGTCCTCACCTGCCTATGGTGTAGCAATGCTGCTCAGAATCTCTGCAGCTCCTCTCGAGTTCCTCTGCACCAGATCTGGTCTGTCTGCTGAAGTCCCTGTAGCATAAATTAAAGATGATACCTGCATAGCTCCAGTTTCTTTGTGCAGCTTGGTAGCAATGCAAAATCTTGCAAAATACTGGTTCCAGCCTGTCCATTCTGAAGGTTTTTCAAAGCAGAAGTTCTCTGGGACATTGAAGAGTGGCATGTTGATGAGATCCTGCAACCGTTGATGTTACTTCTGTTTCTGTTGTTGGTTTACACACTGTCATGTTTCTCTGTACCGGATAGGGACTGGCTACAGAGCTTGCCAGATGTGGTCATCATAAAATCCTGTAATACTCTGCCCACTATGGATGAGGTTAGTTTAAATAAGGTTTTTATTCACATCACCATCTAATGGCTGATCAGTACAATACAGTTTAGCATTCCATTAAACCACTTACGTCCAGCATGTCCTCTAAGCTAGGGCTTGCAATGAGGTCCTCAGGAGGCAGTCTTCCTGAATTCTTTTAGAATCCCTTAAACCCGCTCCAGACCTTTTACCTGACAGAGACAGACTGGAGCCAATGAAGACCTCCCCACGGGAGTGTTTCCTTCTAAGGGGAAAGTTTCTAAGGGGCCGAGAAGGAGTGGGGACCCTAAATAGTTTTTTAATTAGGGCTGTACAAAAGTTTTCTCTGGCTGGGGAATGCAGAATTTTTCAAGGTTCAAGGTCCTGAAATGAATCCATACAATGTGTTCTATTTGGAATCAGAATACCTTCTTTCCTTAACTTCCCTAGCTATTACCATAACTGGCACTATGTTAATATTAAGTCTATAGACTACAGCACTCTTGTACATCATGATCTTCAACCAGAACTTCAGACTACTAATTAAATGCTTCATAAAAAGAATGCAAATACTATCTTCAGTCTCACCATGGACCCCATCAGCTATTTTTGCAATCCTACCGAAGAAGAATATATTTTTTAAAGTGATGCTACTGGGATGAATTAAGCATTACAGAAATCATGCAAACACAAAAGAGCTCATTCTGAGACAGAGCATACAGCAGGAAGAAAAATAATGCCATCATCATCCACCCACTCCCACAATGTGACCATCACACACATTAGCTAGTGGGGAACCTCGCTATGCTGTTAAAACAGGATGATAAAAAAAAATCTAGGTGTGGAAGCACCACCATTTTCACAGGCATGGTTTTTTTTTCCAGACTCCTCAATATTAAATTGTATAACAGTCAAACTTGATTTAAAAATAAAAGACTTTGAAACTGTGAATAAGATGGGCTATGTGAAGAAATGTACAAACACGTGACTATATAAGTGTGGCAGCTCACTAGATGTCATTCCAAAAATCTGTCTCAGCCATTGGCAATTACTTTTGAAAAGCATGCTGTAGTTTGTGTCATTGGCTTTCTCAAAGATTACACAGCAGTTAACATACCGTTCTGTCAAGAGCAAAGCACATGTGACTTACCTGTCAAAATCTTCATTTAGTTTTATTACTGCAGCCATTGGAGTCAATGTGTGAGAACAATGTTCGTTAATTCGCACATGGAGTGGGGTTTTTTTTTTAAGAATATTGTGGCAAAATAATTATAGATTATTAGGGACCTCAAGAGATCATCTAGTCCAACCCCCTGCTCAAGGCAGGACCAATCTCCAAATGGCCCCCTCAAGGATTCAGCTCACAACGCTGGGTTTAAGCAGGCCAATACTCAAACCACTGAGCTATCCCTCCTCATGACTGATTTTTCAGCTTCTGAATTTTAAGGATGAAGTCCTTTCCTTTAAGGGTTTTTTAGATATGTTACAGAAAATGCAGACACCCCAATAATCAAATAAACACAAGTCCAATATTTCCACCTTCCAGGCTTTCTTGAAATTAGCTTTAAGATTTATCTGGCAAATAAATGTTCTGCTAGAACTCCACCTCCAGCCTATGGCTAACTTTTCTACTGATAGGAAGAAATATACTATGCTTAGTTTAGCATCTGTTACTCTCAGAATCTCATCCTTTTCCAGAACATTACATATGACAGTTAATACTTCTAAAGTCACAAATGCCTCCAATAAAATGCAAACTGTAGACAAACTGTCTGGTTATAAAAAGTGATATTTACATATATATTAACTTTAATGACATTTAAAATAATTAAAACAAGAGCAATCATTTATTCAATCAGACTCCAATTTGAGAATACGCATATTTAATGAGAATTTTTTTTATTTTATATTTTTTACCAATAGATGGTGCTAGCAATTTCCACATTTGCAACAATATCTGCACCCATTTTACTCAGCAAAGACCCATTACATTCTTCTGGAACTGCTAGAGAAAAACAATTTATCCATGTGCCAATTAAAGCAGGAAATGCCAGCTCCCTGGTACTCAACATTTTACATACTGAAAAGGCTAGTAGAGCAGCAAAAAGCTATCAGTAAGTATCTGCCGCGAAACATATACAATATGCAAATGAGAAAGCTCTTGTTATTGCTACAATGTATTGTGAAGCTCTCAAGAACACTCATGTCACAGTTTGCAGTCATTAAGGGACATGCTTATTCTCAGTAAAAACTAAGCTGGTATCAGTCAAATTATCCCCCTCAACAGTCTTCTAGGCCAGTGTTTCCCAAACTTGGGAGGCCACTTGTTTAGGGAAAACTCCTGGCAGGTCGGGCCAGTTTGTTTACCTGCCGTGTCTGCAGGTCCAGCTGATCGCAGCTCCCACTGGCCGCAATTTGCTGCTCCGGGCCAATGGGAGCTGCTGGAAGTGGTGTGGGCTGAGAGACTTACTGGCCGCTGCTTCTAGCAGCTGTCATTGGCCTGGAATGGTGAACCGTGGCCAGTGGGAGCCGTGATCAGCCAGACCTGTGGACATGGCAGATAAACAAACCAGTCTGGCCTGCCAGAGGCTTTCCCTACATAAGTGGCGTCCCAAGTTTGGGAAACACTGTTCTAGGCAATACAATGAAAACTTAACATGGTAAGCCCTGATCCTCCAAAGATTCAAGCACATGCTTAACTTTGTGCACTATGAGTATTTCCATTCAAGTTGGTAGGGGTGCTCACAAGGTGTAAAGTTAAGCAAATCCATGTGTTTCTGCAAGATTGGAACCTTAGCGTGAGGCATTGCAACAGACAAAACTAGCTCTGCTATACAGTACATGGGTATCTTCTGCAGACAATTTAATGATACTTCTAACATGGAAGTGTCTTCCCACTCCATCTTACCTGCCTTAAAGGTATGTTTTCACAGCCCAGGGAGTATGCCTCCAATACTAGTGCTTTAAAAATAGCTGTGTAGACAGCCCTTTGAAGTTGCAGCTAGGGCTCTGAAGCCCTCTTCTTTCCCCAGTCATCAGACGGCTGATCTTCACTTTTTAATTGGTCCAATCTCTGGATGCATTTTTTGGACATGAAGAGAGAAGATATTGTCAGTACTACGCCAAAGTAAGCGCAGTTTACGGAGCAAGAACTGAGGACTTTCCAGAGACTACATTATCTTCTGTTGGTATTTGTTTGTTTTTCAGCTATTGAAAATGCCTCTTCCTTTAAGCTATGGTGCCAAGTGAAAAAAACACTGAACTACTGATGCTTTTAAAGCCTTGAGGAGTAGTTCCAATACCAATAAGCTTAGCTCTGCTACTCTCTTACAGTGCACTTACTTGTGATTAAGGCACTTGAAGTAGTCAGAATGTATCTTCAGTGCAGTAGGAATGCGACTCCCCTGCAGTGAAAAGCAAAGTTATATAATGGTGTACTCGCCAACCCCAAGCCACTTTCACAGAGCCCATTAACAGCAATTGGTTTTAAACAGACAGCACAACCAGAAAAGAAAACCCATGCATGTGAGTAGAAAATGAAAGACATTCTTAAAAATAGATGTAGCGTAGTTCTCTAGAACAGTCCTCCTGCAGCAATGAGTTCAGACTCCCTTGTGGGGAGTCTCTAAAGGAAGGGTGCAAGTCATTGAACATTTTATTACAATCTAAAGCAAACAAAATCTTGCTTCCCTGCTCCCCACACACCCTTACCCTTCAAGGTCCAGTATTCTCGGTCAATCTCTGGGAAAACACACACAAATACATGATAAAGGCTTAGCATTGCTATCATTGATACATTTTTTACTCTGTCTTCTCTAGCAAATGGAAGGAGTCATGAACCTTTTTTACTTGCTCTAGAACAGTGTTTCTCAGTGACCCTTCTACAGCTCTGGGCCCTGATCTACCACTTACAGCATTCGACCCCAACACTCCAGGTGGATTTTCCCTGACTATAACTATGTCATTGGAGGGGATCAATGGAAAAGATAATAAATCCCCATTTTCTAGTCTTTTTTATTTCTATTAAGTTCCACTGAGCCAGAGGGTCCCCTACTGAGTTTTCCACTCTGCCCATGTCTGTCCAGTCCCTTGGCATGGATTTTGGAGCTCAGGAGCAGCCTCTGTGGTGCCTTTGCACATAAGCAGGGATCACTGCACCTGGAGAATCTGCCCCATCATAGATTTGATTGTATAATGTTTTAGCCCTTACTTAGAAATTTACCATTTTTTCCCAGGACAAACATCAACATCAGGTGGTATTGTTAGCCTCACTTTACCGACAGAGAGGTGAGACACAAAACAAATAAATTATCTCGATGTAGGCTGCACAATGCATCGGTACAAGTGTATTAAGCAAAAGACCTTTTTTAAAGCTTAATATTGTCCAAATTTGGTTCCCTTGTCATGGAATAATGTATTCAAAACCTGATCTTGCTAACCGTTTATCCACAGAAGTAGGTCATCACTTTCCATTTACTAAAATTGAATCTGCGGTAAGTACAGTGAGTTAAAGGGAAAAAAACAGAACACTGGAAAAAAGAAAAAAAATCTTGTCAAAAATAGATTATTCTTTGTTTTTAGTGTCTGTGAAGGGGAGCAGTATGGAAGGGTTTGGCCTTGGACATCCTGGGAGCTTTAGGTGGGTGTGGACCAACTATGAGGTTTAGAAGTCCCTGAAACAGTGTAGTTTATTCTGCTGTCTGGAAGGTTGCTGCTACAGTCATGTCTTCCTGGTCCATGTCAATACTGACCTGATGTTTTTCCTATATAGCTATTGCACAATACGAGTAGTCAGAGAATTCTGTAGCTGGTAGGAGCACATCCTTCTGTAGAGACCCTCCAGATCCCACCACTCAACAGTGGATCATTTCCCAATGATGTTACCTGCAGGACTTTAAACTTATATAAATGTTTAATATGTGGTTTTGCAGTTGAGCCCTCACCCCTATTCATGAAGTTATGGCTTGAATTCTTCTGCAAGCTAAACCAACAGGAGTATCTATGGAAAGCTGCACAAACCTGAAGCAAAAGATATCCCCTTGCCTAAGTGGGTCACAGCCAAGAATATCCAATTCAGGACAAACTGCTGAGAGATTGGACAGACCCACCCCAAACTGGTGGTTATTCTTGCATAAAATATTCTAAGCCAAGTAACAACAGTAAACTTATGTCTCACCACACTGGTTAACAAGAAGTCAGAAATATAGTTTCCTTAGGTATCTCAGCCTGTGTTTCACCACCCAGATACTAGACTTAATGATGAGTGGTTATTTAATACCAATTTAATTAAACAAAGAGTTCTTCTAATCCCAAGAGATCAGTCACATAACCAGGTCAATATATAACTCAGATCTTCCCCAATAGTCACGTTGTTGCCCATGTAATGTCCTGGGGAGAGAATAGATTTTGTAGAGAAGCAGAGAAATAGGAATCTATGGGTGAAAGCCAAAGGCATCAGACAAGGAATAGGCTATATTCAGTGGGTAAGCCAGTCAGGATCAGGTGGAGAGGTTAAGGAGGAAGAACAAGTGCAGAGGAGGTAAGAAATTGGGAAGAGACTGGGATGCTTAGAGGTGAGAGGGAAGAAAGTCTACTATTCAGATAAACTGCAGAGAAGCTTGAAAATTGTGGGTATATGTCATGAGTTGAAATTTCTGGAGGCTTAGTCATCACAAGTAACAAGGTATAACGAAATATTTGCAGTCTTGAGCTCTTTAAGCTGCCCAATTCCACTCTAAGTAATCTGATTGTGGCACAGAATCAAGGACAAAGATGAGCATCAGGACACAGCACTGAATTTGTTGAGGAGATTATTGCAAGAGCCTGGAAAAAAGCATCAGCAGAAGAAAGAAAAAGTCAGCTAAGTTTGATGAAGGGTATTACATTCACATCATTACATGGACCAATCTGGAAATTCTGTCCCACCCAGCTCAAAACCAAATCTATCCAGGAAATATCAAATACAGCAATATGCATTACAATGTCTGTAGATGGCATTGTGATAATTACTTCTGTCTGATCCACACATTTTATGACTTTTGGCTGATAACTCATTACTGGGATGAGTGTTGTTAGACAAGATTTTATCTTACAATCTCTTTACAGCATGTGCAGCTGTTTGTTGAGGATGGACATAAGAAAGAATTTGTTGTTTATATATTGGAAAGTACAGCCCTTGAGCCTTAAAATTCTAATGACACAAGGGGATTTTCTGCCTGACTAGCTGAAATCTATTGACTAATATTGTTTCAAAGGGATCTTACCATGATGGCTACTTATGCTATTGGTAGACTCAGTGTAAATAGACTTGAAGTAGCATCTAGCATGCTTGTCAGGGCTAACACTTAAGGTACAACCACTTAAGGACACCTATGACTCCTTTTAGAATATTATGCTGCTAAATCATTTGTCATTGCAAAACTTCTGTTGTTCTTCAGAGATTTGGCTGCTAAACCCTAATAGCAAGGTGCTAAACCAACCTAGAACTAAAAGATTGCCTCTAGCATTCATTAATTCTTTGTTGTGGAAGAATCAAAACTTGGTTATGCAATTATCCTGTATATTGAATTTACAGATACACACAATTCAGAAGTCTGTATTCCCTTCATTCTAAAACAAAATACTTTGACAGATCTGCTGATAGATTGATTGGTATTAGAGTTGACTGAAATTTTCCATCAAAAATCAGATGTCTAACAAAAAAGGCCCTAAAAATTGATGAAAATCTTTTGGGGGTTTTGACATACTTTTATGTTTGAAAATTTTGAAATAAGAAAAATCCTGTTTATTTTCTTGTGTGGTTTTGTTGGTTGGTTGGTTTTTACTTCCCACAATGTTTTCACTGATTTTTTATATAGCCTAGTAAGTACATATGTACTCCTTTAGTCTGTGCCCCAGGTCCTAGTCAGAGTATAACAAAAACTTGAATTCCACCTTAGAGACTAACAAATTTATTTAAGCATAAGCTTCCGATGAAGTGGGTTTCAGCCCACAAAAGCTTATGCTTAAATAAATTTGTTAGTCCAGATTTGATGACTTTCCCAGAATGGTGTGAAACTCATCTTTTTGCCTTTTACTCATCTTTTTGAAAGAATGGTTTTATCTGAAAGTGGACATCAGGGAAAGGTAGAATTTATTTTTTAATTGCTGATATAAAGGTGGGGGAAAGGAAGAGAAAGCAAATAATACAAATTCAGTTAGAACAGCAGCTTCATCTGGAATGGTCAATAAGGGACATGACATTTCAACACTAGTATCCACAGCTTGCTGACCTGGTGACAGGACCTTTGCTAAACATTACTAGAGAGTGTCAGATGCTGGCAAGTAAAACCTGGCAGCTGTATCAGTCAAGATCTAGAAGATGGTCTTCCCTAGTTGTGAGAAACAATGTAGTACTATTCCTTGACAAAAAGAAAGGACTTTTTAAGTATCAGCAATTCTGTTTATATAAGCAGGAAAATGACATTTTCAATAGCTGAATATGATATAGATCATTATAGATCAACATCTTTCCCTACTTTGTTTTGTTCTTATCTGACCTTTTTGTTCCTACCCTCCCCCACTCCATGGACAAAAAGAAGAGTCTACGTTTTTGTAGGAGACAACATCTCAAAAAAGCCAGGTTTCAAGACAGAAACATGAGGATTAAAAGATTGCCTCTTAATGTCCATCACTCATAATCAGATGTCATCTCATTTGACCTTAACTGGAGACTTAATTTTAGGCCATGATTTTCAAAATAGCTAGTGATTTGGGGTGCCAAACTTCAGCCACCTTAAAGAGACATGATTGACCAAGGGCAAATGCTCAGCACTTTCTGAAAATCAGGCTCCTTTAAGGTGGCTCAAGTCAGGCACCCGAAATCCTTAGACACTTTTATAAAACTTAAAGCCAAAATTTTCAATGAACACATTTTAACAGTCTATTTCTTAGTGTTCAGTTACAGGGGTGGGGGACTTTTATCTAAATATTATGTGGGGGGGTAATCTTTGCTCATGTTTCTACTGATGAAAGTTATATTTTGATGACAGAGTCCATATTGAAGGGCATATGCATCACTGGTATAAATAGGAACATCTCTATACACTGCAAAAGCAAATTGGCCCAACATGTTTTCTGCTCTGGTTGTCTAATTATGTCATATCCTTCCTTTCCACTATATTAAGCGTTTGTTTTAGCAGGTGCTTTAGTCTCTGTGTTTTATGCTTAGATCTGATTTAAATATCAGATACAGTGAGATAAACCCTTTGATTAAACGTCAAGATCTTTGTCCTTCACCTGATATTTTAAAGGTTATCAATACCAAATGTGATTAATTAAAATAAACAGTAATATGTAAGTGTGCATACATAAGAACCATGAATTTAATAATACCTATGCAATATGCTGTCTTGCTATTGATCTTGCTTATCTGATTAAAATGAAATCTCCATACAAACAAAAGATAGCTGGTGGAAAGGCACTGGACTGTGGGCATGCTTTTTGTCAAGCTCAATCAAATATGGCGTGATTCTTTTTTGGCACCTAAAACGCATGCAGATATTTCCACAAAGCAAATTATATTGTATGCTACTTTTTAAAATAAGATTAAAAAAGCCATTATTTCATCACTATGGACTGCTATTAACTGGTTTGCTGGAATGGAGCTGATACATCCTCGGATGGCACATCTGTTAAGTGTAGACTGCAATCAGTAAAATAGGTTTTCCAACAAATCACTTGTCCAACCCTTGACATAAGAATTACTTAGGCTAGTAATTTCTTCCAGTTCAAATGCTCATCATCTGCCCCCACACTGGAATTGAAATATAGCAAAAAGTGCCTGTATATTTTCTGCAAACTAAAGTGAAAGTACCCAGTTAGGACTAGATCCTCAGGTTTGCTAAAGCTGTGTTTGGTGTAGGGTTGGGAGACACATACATGGCTGCACATCATATTTCCACCTCCCTTCTCCCGAGGCTGCTAGGAGTCCAACCAGATTGCAGTGCAAACTGGAGTAGTCTTAGAGCTGCTCTAATTTATAACAGAGGATCACAGTTCTCAGATGACTTTTCCACCTGCCAGGATTGCCTCTCCAGTCCTGCTTAATCCTGTCCTTGACCCTCAGCTTACCTGAGAACTGAAATCACTTTAGTATCACCTAGTGCAATAATCGGTGAGACAGATGTGTTTTACCTGGTTAAACATGCTGGAACATGCAGCTGAAGTGATGTTATTAATCATTTTAACTAGCTGGTACGTATATATAACTACTAACTGTAGATGTAAAATATTACTATGGCTTCCATTCATTTTCTTCACCAAATCAAAAATTATAAACGTAATATTGTCCCACAGTTGTGCCAAGTTTCAAAAATTATTCTTCTTACCATACTGGCTAATGATGTTACCACCACTAATGAATACTTTGATAAACACATGAATTTCCTCTTGTCTCAGTTTGAGAAACTCCGCTACACTATTTTGACTTATTTTACATTTACATCAGTGTGTTTTATGGCCAAGGCAATGAAATGTGAAAAAATCTTTTTAAAGCATTTGTGGGCTTTAGCTGATAGGGCTGATCCTTTAACTGAACTAGATGAGTGCGTGCTTAGGAAGCATGTGCCAACATCACAGTGCCACTACTAACTCCTTCCAGTCAACTGGAAGTATGCAGGAATGCCAGCTTCTTTGTACCATTCATACTGATCATGGAACTGTTTGAAAAAATCAGACACCAGTTCTGGGTGCTGAGCAAATGAAATCTGGCCCTGCAGGATACAAAAGCTACACATTTAGGTGTCTGGACCCAGAGGGATCAGATTGCTTTCTTGGAATGTGGTGTGTCAGTACAGATGAAACTCTGCACTTGTTTCCATCCAGGCTTCCCCACTGAAAGGCCAGATCCTGTTCCCATTGGAAGACAATGAGGTTTTGTCATTGACTTTAGTGGTAACAGGATCAGACTTTAAATAAGGGCAGAATTTGGTCCCAAGCAGCTAGTATTTTTGAAATTATTTAATCTGTTAATCAATCTGTTTGTTAGTATTTGATACTTTAAATTAGCATACATTTAGTTTTCTTAATGCTTTTAATTTTACATATAGTTAAAACTTAGCTCAAGCTCATATCACCATTATCTACAAGCCATGACAATGCTTCTGTGACAGACTTTTTGTTCAGCTCTAACCCAAGAGAGCTTTATTCCCTGAAAGAAGGAGATAGTATTTGAAGGCCAGTGACCCTTGTGGGATATCATCCCATGGACAGTGGCATTGGCGCAATGTGTACAGTGGGGATTCTGAGAGACATTGAGCCAAATTGTAAACCCTGTATATAATGGAAACTACTTCAAGCCAGGAGGTGCTGGCACACCCTAGCATCTCTAGTTCCAGCACCCCTGCTCAGGTAGGGTATGAAACTCAGTGAACTGATTTCATATTCACCCATTTTAAGATGACAAACCAGAACTGTTTAATTTACCAAACCTGATGAAATATACCAGTGTGTCGAGGTTTACAGGTAGTAGATGTACTACTTGTGGAACAGATGTAATACACTTAGACTTTTGTAAGGCATTTGATTTAGTACTGCATGACATGATTTAAATATTAGCATTATACACTATCAGTAAAACCCATGGGAAATGGATTAAGAACTGGCTAACTCACAGATATCAAAGTCATTGTCATAGGGAAATTATCTCTGAATAGAGGCGTTTCTGCTGGAGTTACCCAGGATCAATACTAGGCCTGGTGCTGTTCAATATTTCCATTATTTATGGAGAAGTAAATATAAAATTGTTCATAACATTTGTGGAGGACACAAAGATTGGTGGAAAGGTAAATGATGATGGTAGAGTTGTTATACGGAGTGACCCAGATTGCTTTGTAGGATGGATTCAGTCAGTATGATGGGTCCATTCAAACAAAATATGTTTTTGATATCGCCAAATGCAAGGTCACACAAACAACGCATAAAAACTAGACCTACAGAATATGAGACTGTATCCTGCAAAGCAGTGAATCTCGAAAGATTTAGGTGACATAGTGAATGAACAACTCAACATGAATTGAGCTCCTGTGCAATGCTGTGAAAAATAGGGCTAATGCGATCCTGGACTTTATAAAGAGGATGAGTAAGGGGTTGATTTTATTTTTTATGTGACATTAGTGAGACAATACCAGAATGCTGTGTACAGTTCTGGAGTCCATATTTTTTCAAGGCTGTTGAAAAACTGGAGAAGGTGCAGAGAAGAGTGACAAAGGTGATTCAAAATCTGGAAAAAAAAAATAAAAAACATGCCCTAAATGAAAAGACTAAAGGAGTTCATTCTGCTTAGATTCTCAAAAAGGATGATCAAGAGGTTATTTGATCATAGTATATAAATAACTTCAGAGAGAGAAAATTCCAGATACTAAAGGGTTCTTTAATCTATGAGAAAAAGGCACAATTTGAAGTGGCTGGAAGTTAAGGTCCAACAAATTCTAATTGGACATGAAGCACAACTTTTTCACAGTGACTCTCAAGGTGATAAACCAGTCGGAACAAACTACCCAGGGAAGTGGTGAATTTTCCATTTCTTGGTGTCTTCAGATCAAGACTAGATACCTTTCTGGAAGATATGCTTTAGTCAAACGGAAAATTAGGTGAGACAGTATGGCATGTGTTATACTGTACATTAGACTAGATGATCTAATGGTCCCTTTTGGCCTTAAAATCTATCAACTTTTAGCTGTCATAGTTGGGGTGAATATTGTAGAATGATATAGCTGGGATGTAGGGTGGGAGTTCAGGAACCTAGCTCCCATTGAAAGTCAAAGAGATTTGGGTGCCTGATTCCCTTACACTTCTTTCAAAATCCCAACCTATAGATAAAAGGTAATAAGTAGGGATGTCAAGTGAATAAAAAAATAATCAGGATTAAAAAAATTAATCACGATTAATCACATGATTAAAAAAATTATTATGTCCCATCATGCTTCAACCACCATTTAAGGCGATATGCATCCATGCTGATGATGGATTCTGCTCAATAACAATCCAAATCAGTGCGGACTGATGCATGTTCATTTTCATTATCTGAATCAGATGCCACCAGCAGAAGGTTGATTTCCTTTTTTGGTGTTTGGGTTCTGTAGTTTCTCTTTTAAGTGCTGCTCTTTTAAGACTTCTGAAAGCATGCTCAACACCTCATCCCTCTCAGATTTTGGAAGGCACTTCAGATTCTTAAACTTTGGGTCGAGTGCTGTAGCTGTTTTTAGAAATCTTACATTGGTGCCTTTTTTGCATTTTGTCAAATCTGCAGTGAAAAGTGTTCTTAAAATGAAAAACATATGCAAGGTCACCATCCAAGACTGCTATAACATGAAATATATGGCAGAATGTGAATAAAACAAAGCAGGGGACATATAATTCACCCCCAAGGAGTTCAGTTACAAATTTAATTAACACATAATTTTTTTAACAAGCATCATCAGCATGGAAGCATGTCTCCTGGAATGGTGGTCAAAGCATGACAGGGCATACGAATTTCTAGCATATCTGTAAATACCTACTTCAATAAAAGAAATAGATAAGTTCATGGAAGATAGGTCCATCAATGGCTATTAGCCAAGATGTACAGGTAATCATCAAGCGACCCATCCCGTTGCCCATTCCCAGATTCTGGCAAACAGGCTACATACACCATCCCAACCCATCCTGGCAAATAGCCATTGATGGACCTATGCTTCATGAATTTATCTAGTTCTTTTTTGAACCCTCTTATAGTCTTGGCCTTCACCACATCCTCTGGCAAGGAGTTCCACAGGTTGACTGTGCATTGTGTGAAGAAATACTTCCTTTTGTTTGTTTGAAACTTGCTGCCTATTAATTTCATTTGGTGGCCCTAGTTCTTGTGTAATGAGAAGGAGTAAATAACATTTCTTTATTTCCTTTCCCTATACCAGTCATGATTTTATAGACCTCTATCATATCCCCCTTAGTCATCTCTTTTCCAAGATGAAAAGTCTCAGTCTTATTAATCTCTCCTCATACGGAAGCTGTTCCATACCCCTAATCATTTTTCTTGCCCTTTTCTGAATCTTTTCCAATTCCAATATATCTTTTTTGAGATGGGGTGACCACAGCTGCACACATTATTCAAGATGTGGGTGTACATGAATTTATATAGAGGCAATATGATATATTCTGACTTATTATCTATCCCTTTCTTAATCATTTTCAGCATTATGTTCACTTGTTTGACTGCTGCTGCACATTGAGTGGATGTTTCCAGAGAACTATGCACAATGACAAAGATCTCTTTCTTGAGTGGTAATAGCTAATTTAGGCCCCATCATTGTATAAGTATAGTTGGAATTATGTTTTCCAGTGTGCATTACTTGGCATTTATCAACATTGTTTGTGAAATGTTGCTGAAATATTTTTGAAATTTTATGTTGATGACTTTCATGAACAATTGCATAGCACATTTAATTCCAACACCTTTCACCTCAAGAGATAAGCATTCAATCTGGTTTAGGACAAATTAGTTTAGTGATGTGAATCTGGTCCTTAGTAGATATTTGTGCACAAAACACTAGCAACACACAACTGGGCATAATTTGACACAATTTATAGTCTCTCCCCAGGAGAAACCTAGGAGTAGAATAACAGGAATGAGTTGTCCATCAGGATAGATGTCCTCTGGAAGAAGTGTATTTTGGCACTAAAAAATTATCTTGAATTTACAACCTGCCTGCTGTCCCCACTGAGATTACTTATTTAAATTGGGACTACTCCTTTACGTAAATATAAGGACCATATTGAGCACCTGCTCCTTCTATACCAGGCCCTAACAAGTGACTTACATGAGCACTGGAATTCACTGAAAAATATTAAATAAGCAAAGTTGCTCTTAAAAAGTGCAATTATTTCATGTGACAGTTGAGGCAAATAATGAAATTTAGCCCTGAAATGAATTTTCAAATTGTAACTCAAGCCAAAAATGGAAGTTAATGGCTTCATGAAGTTCTATAAAAACAAACATTCACAGCCCCTCTCACAGATATGTTACAACCTCTTCACTTCAGTTAAGTGATCCCTGTTGGCTTCTCACTTTGGTCTGAATGTGGTTTCAAATGTGTCTAAGATGCACATTTTCTGTTAAGCAGTGAGAGTAGTGAAGAAGGTTGAAAATATAACTACTAGGCTGTCCCACCTGCCCAGTCTCTGCTTCTATTGTCCTCCTAACATTTTATTTTAAGTAACATGTATATTGCAGGCTATGCCTCTTGAAAATGATTCATTGTTTGTGAGTAACAGGGCCTGCAGGTGTCACCTTAAGAATTCTGTGCAGTTTAGAAGGGTAAACAGGCAGAATAATTAGGAAAATGCTATCAAAAGCAGTTGTCTTGCCTCATGTGTCCTGGAGGAAACCCAGTAAGAACCTCAATTTCTGTTTAGGTACCTCATTTTACAATGCCTTTTGGCTGTGTGTGTGTGCATGTGTGAGAGAGAGAGATTACTGGGCATGAACCGGCATTATCTGTGCAGCCAAAATCCTCACTGCATCATGTTCTGTTCTCATTCAGAACAGGATAAATTAGTATTAATTTTCAACAGAATCTGGTATCCCTGTAGAGGTGTGGCATGAGCAGCTCCTGCACTCCCCAGCATAATGCCTCCTGGGGCATAGGCATGCACCTTGCATTGTCCCATACCTGTGTTGAGATCCCATAGCTTTTCATATCGCGGGATCTACTGCACCAAGATTATTCTTGCTTTTCACCTTTACTTACTTGTGTACTCTTCAAACGAAATTTTACAGTTGTAAAATATTTGGGGCATTGACCATTTTTACATTCTGTGTTTGTTCAGCACCTAACACAATGGGTTCCTAGTCTATGCCTGGAGCTCCTAAGTGCTACTGCAAGAATGATAACAATTAATAGGGTGCCCAACATTTCTTATGTATCAATTTTTCCCTCTGGTTACAAAATCCTACATTGGCATCACCCACCAGCATACTAGATCATATTTCAAGCATGAAGCAAAAGAGAAAGCAGAGATTAAGTCAAAATCTAATACTATGCTAACGTTTATTAAATCTATATTCCAATTCACATTTTGCTTCTACACAGAAAGAAGGCACCTTCAAAGAAGAAGAGAGAGACAGACATTGTCTTTTCATATGGAAACAAAATAACCGAAGATGGTCTCAGAAAATTGTTGCTTATTTAGATTTTAGTTCTACAAGTGATATTAGTGGTAATCACTTATTTGTTCCTAAATGACAGAGCCAGGGCAGCTTCATTTCTTTGCAGATGCTCTTTTCCACTTGAATGGTAATGGCACTGTATAAATTCTTAATTGCATTTTCTTGCTTTTTGACATTGTGTTCTGAATCTGTCATTTGTATACATACATATGTAAACAGCTTCACCATAAATTCTATTTGCTGACTCTCCTTGAATGACCCATGATGTTTGTAGGGAAAAGTGCTATTTGGAAAGGCAGTGGTTTAGAATAAGGAGTAGGGAGGGGATATGGGAGTAGAAGAAAAGCATATAGGGGGTCAGGTGAGAGATGAATAATATATAATTTATAATCAGCTACATCATTCCAGTTTTCAAAATATACTTATTGTGTAAAGTGAAAGTTGTTCAAATGTCATGTTATTTTTTGCCACAGAGAAATCACCCATTATTTTTAAGTACATGCACCAAGGAAGGGCTCAGAATCAAGTGGGAGCTTTCAGTTCACTAGTCTGGCATCCCTTATTATTTGGCTCAGACAATTCTAGAGCCAGCAGGAAGCATAAGAACTGCTGAATGCTTTCTCTATAAAACAGTATGGCTCAGATATGCCCCTGCCTTGTGTTTATTTGCATGTATGCAAATTGGATGTAAAATGCTACCGAATCATAAACCATCAGTGAAACAGGCCCCATCAAGCGCTGATGAAATAATCTAAGAATTGAATCTTGGTTCTGAAGAGAAAAGAAAAGGTTTCCTTCTTGAAATTTGCTCAGGGATAGAATTTTTTTTTCATAATCTCAGCTATTCCTAATGACCTTTCCCCAGCTAGTGAGTCCACAAGTGATGACTTCTGAGATTTCCTCCTACTCAAACAGCAAGGAGTCCTTCAAACATTAAAGGAAATCCCCACTAGCATCCGTGACAATGTCCTTCATGACTGGTGACAGAAATAGTCAACACATACTATGCTGAAAGTAGTCTTCCACATATACAGTTGGGCAGCCAGTGCTTTTTTAAAAAAAGTTTCTTTATTCAAGCTGTTGGGGAATGCAACAGGCCTCGTCTCATTTTTGAACAAGGTAACTAAGAAGAAAAGCTAACTAAGAACCATCTCCAACTTACAGCTGGGCAAATAATTAATGTTTCAGTTCTGCCAGCACACGAGAAAGTCAGACAAAATATTTGCGTCAGTTCCAAAATATTTGGAATTTGTGAGTAAATCAGAAAAGGCTGTTCTGCACCAGAAAACAACAGCATCCTCTGCCATCCAGCCTTTAGCCCAGTGGTTAGGGCCCTTGTCTGGGCTGTGAGAGATCCACATTGAATCCTCACTCTGCAGCAAGTACTTGAACTCAGCTTTCCTATCTCCCAGGAGAGCATCCTAGTCACCAGGATAGAGGCTATTCTGCTGAAGCTGTTCCACTTTGTAGATGTAAAATGCTACCATTCTCTCCTGGTGGCAATTTACATCCATTTTTCACTAACTGGTTCAAAAGGTAGAAGGGCACAAAGCTGCCTATTTATCAGAGAATCAGGGACATTTGAAGCAGGTATACATTATTTATGAAATAAAAAGCCACTGGAGAAGCAGGCCCAGAGAGTCATGATAGGTAAGTCAGTTGCACCTCTGGATCCTGAGCTTTCACTTCTGCAAGATTCCATCGTCTCTCCTCTTGTCTAAACATCTTTGTAAAATCACTGGGGGACACTGTGAGACAGTATGGAAGTAAATGCCAACAGTAAATGAATGACACCTAGCTCATCACTGCTTTTATACCAAGGAACAGAAAATTCAGCAAAAGTGGTACCTTGATGAATAGCTGATGGCTGAAGCTAAACCTGAGAGGCAGACATGCTGCCAATGGGAAAATGGAAACGTTTTGTGGTACTAACCAACATTATAACATCTCCTACCAAAGGAAGCACCACCTAGTTATCAAGACAGAATACAGCCTAAAGAACCTTCTTGACTCCTTAGTATTAGATACCCTAACACACAGCTGCTAAAATGTCTTTATCCATCTGTGGCAGGGATAGCAGGTAAAGATGTGCGTGATGGGTGAGGATCTGTCAATGGTAATTCACACATTCATAACCTCTGGGCTTGATCAATGTAGTGCTCCCTATCTGGGAATGAAAAATAAGGAGCTAGATGCCCAGTAAGAACAGGACTGAGCCTTGTGTCATCCCCTAAAATCAGTGGTCTTACTGCTGTGATCATCCAATTTTATGCTGGCATAACTCCTTGGGTTTCAGGGAATCAAGCCCTAGGAATTTAAGTAATTGGGGATGACACAATAATAAAAATAGTTACTCCTGAATTATACCAATATAAATGATAAAACTCAGGCATGCTATCAAAATCAGTGATGTGACACTGTTGTTAAACTGGTCTAGCTGAGAGGAGAATCAAGCCCAACCTCTCATCAATAGCCACTGTTTAAAAATCTAAAGTAATCTGCTTTGATTTCCCCTAGAAGTCCCTTCTGTCATAGGTTTGCATCCATCCTTCACTTAAATAGGTCAATCTCCCACTTTTATTCATAAGCTAGGTCTTCCTATTAATATTACTCACCTCCTAGATCATATTCTAATGTCTAGATGGTGGAAGATAGTGTTCATCTTTGATCATGCCTATCAGGTTTGATAGATTTCCTGTTGTGCTCCTCCTATGCTATCTCTTGTTAGCCCTCCCCTCTTGTATCTGGCACAAAAAATGGAGATGGAGCAGCTCTTTAACTGAAAACAAAAGAAGCAACAGAAAGTTACAGGCCAGATACTCAGCTGTTGTAAATCGGTGTCGCTCCATGAAAGTCAATGAAGCTATGCTGATGAAGTTATGTGGAATTACACTTGCTGAGGATCTAGCCTGTTCCTAGATGGTGGCATTTATTATGGATGACTAGACACAAAATCAGTATTTATGAAATATCTTTAAGACTAATTGTTCTGCAATTTTCTCTGTTTATTTGGGGGAGTTGTTTGTTTGATATATCTTGCTTGTAGAAACCATTGACTGTAGCAATCTCATTTGTTTGTCTATGATTTTGTGGTGAGTATCATTATTTATTCATTCATTTTAGTGTCTTCGTATAGTTTCCATTTCTTAATAACTGGTTCAACCTGGTTCTTTTGGATCAGCAGCCAGAGCATCTACATTAGTTAGCAGAGAAGATGGTTCTGGTAAAGTAGTAATTTTCCAGATGCCATTCTGATTTTTATCTGTGAACATAAAAAGCAGTTGAAAACTATGGATTTGCTACATCAACTCTTTTGAGGCATTGTCAGTATCACATTAACAGTTTTCATTTTACTCCCATTATCATACCGTTTCTCCAGTCTACAGCAGATTTATATTGTATCTGGACTAATGGATGTATTTACGAGCATAATTGTGTGCAGCATTTTATATTGGAGGGAAATGAATAATAAGATATATATATAGATATAGATATATATATATATAGATATATATATAGATATATATATATATATATACATACACACACACACACACAAATACTACTTGATATATTGTGTGACAAGGAGATGTTCTTGTTCCATTAGCATAGGAATGGCATTCCTATCTATTCTGGCTCATAAGGAAATAGTGACTGTCAGCAAAAGGTAAATGCTGTGTAATTCTCTGTTTGGGAATAACAGCCTGCATACATTCTATATGGAAATGTGTATGGTAACTTCTTGCTTTTGCTAAAAATATGATTTCATATTATTAAACCTTAAACCTCACCATATTTTTAATTTTAAATAACCGTAACTTGGCCAGTTCAAACACGTTTGCTTTTCATATAAACAAGTCTTCTGCAGGAATCCAGATCAACATGCAGTAAGAAATTAAAAGACACTCATTTGATATCCTTCTCATTACATACCAGTCTCTCTGGGTATGTCTACACTACACCTAGAGGTGAACCTTCACAGACTTGTGCTAGTGGGATTCGCATTAGTGCACTCAAAATAACTGTGTAGATGGTGCTTGGATGTTGTAGCTTGTTCTGAAGATTGGACTCTGAAGCGCCCCACTCACCCCTGTTTCCCCATCCCCAGCATTAGAGCCTGAGCACCAGACTAAGTCCAAACATCTACACTGCAATTTTATAGCCCTGCCAGTGCGAGTCAACCGACATGGGCCAGCTGCAAGTGTTCTATTGCAGTCAATATCTACAGAGCTGTTTTTAGCGTGCTAACATAAGTCTGTGGACCCACCTGCTGTGGCTTGCATTTGGAAGCTCTCTGAAAAGTTAAGTACAAAATTCTAATACTGCCAAGCATTCAAAAATGTTTATAACAAAGAATGAAAAAAAAAAATCTCTACCTACTCAATCCAACTTCCCTGCCATAAAGAATCTAGTTTTATAAGGGGCCAGAGCTTTAGACTCTAAAAGGCCCCCCTTTGTGCCATTGCAGCATTTTGAAGAAGCCATACATTTGCTCCAGTAGGGCACCTGAAGATTAGCTGAACATGGAGAAATCCTGATTTGTATGTAGTGGGTATAGCCAAGTCTACATAACACCTTCCTGCCCCTGGCCCCTCAACATGCATAATGGTCATGCTAGAGGAATGCATTGCTTCATTCCAGTAATCCCCAGTTTCCAGAATGACCAAGAGAAGGCTGTTACCAGCTGATGTTAGTTAAAGGAACCGTGAGGTTGTTAGAATTTACATCAGGGACTGAATTTATGTAGGAGTAGCTTCAATTTACAGCATAGCCAACAGCAAATATTTGGCAGAGAGCATTTAAACAGCTGATTTTGGGTCTGCCACATTGCACATAGGAAGTCTATTTTCAATTTGTGTAATCTGTAAGGCATTTCTCAATAATAAGAGTTAGGAAGGGCAGAGAATTATTAATATTAACAATTATACACAGATGTGAGTCTAAAACACATGATGTCCTGGGTCAAAAGGCAGTGCAGCAGCCCTTGGGACAAAGGATAGCTTGACAGTGAAAGTGTCTTGAAGGATTACCCATCTTGTCTGTGTCCCATCTTGAGGTTCTGCTTTGTATGTGGACTTTTTTCAAGAGAAGACATTCCAAATAAGGTATTTACTGGATATAATAGTCTATAATATGAACAGCTGTCAGTGGATAAACAATACAGTTTAAGTAGTTGCTTTGATATATTTGAGACTTAAAAGGAAAAGAAAGCATAAGGGAGAACAAAACTATACAACAGAAATAAAAAACAAGACACCCACTCTGGCTCCATAAAAATCAGGACACCCTGGAAAAACATTTTGTCCACAGAATATTTAGAATCTTGATTAAAGTCATTGTTTGTTTACAGCTGAGCACAGATACTATAATACCAGCAAGGCCAGTTTCCCTATGAGTCTCCTCAGCACAACATAGCCAGCAGGGACATCTTTAAAGGGCTTTTCAGTTGTGCTCTGAAGTGGTTGCAGTATATATACTTTAAAATATGATCAAAAATGTATAAAAATCCCAAATCATATTTCATGCTCATGTGTTCCAGTGCATTACTATCTGTCACTAACCACTGAAGGAACAGCCTCTTAGTGCAATGAGAATAGCTAGAAGAAAGTTCAAAGTATAATAAAAGAAGCTACATGAAACAGTTCTGAAAGATTGGGTTTATCTAGAAACAGTACAGCTAGCCAGCTCCATGAAGTTCTTTGATTAGCAATGCTGTTCTGTCTAGGAGATTAACATTGGTTTACTTGGCCATTAATCAGACAGTTGGTCCCTCTTTGAAACCCCTCACTAGCTCCTCATTTTCCAATATCATATTCAAACTTCTTGTCCCTTGCCTTCCAGGTCCTACTCAACAGTGCTTCATCTTACATTTTATGCCTGCTCCCTCCACCCCCACCCTCCACCACACACACATTCAGTCTGAAAATTACATCAGCCTCAATTCCCCATTTTGACCTATTCCTAGGCCAAACCCTGTGTGTGGAACACCTATCTAATAGGTGTGGAACCACCTATCTAATCCTGGTTTGAGTATCCTATTGTATCCATACTTCTTATTTAGAGAATAAGCTCCTCAAGGCAGGATGCCTTGTACAGTGACGAGAACATGATTGTTGCTTAACAAATAATCAGAATAGCTAATCTGATTCTCCTCTCCAAAACACCAGTTTTTACACTTTTCACTTCACTAACTTCACCTCATGTTACCCTGATTTACACAGATGCAAGTAGGAGGAAAATCAGGAATGCTATTGTTGAATATTAGAGAGACAAAATGGGTGAGGTAGGCAGTCTTTCATTGGACCAACTTCTATTAGTGAAAGAGACAAGCTTTCAATATACAGAGTGCTCTTCTTCAGGTCCCAAAGAAGCTGTGTCACTCAAAAACTTCTCTTTCATCAACCAAAGTTGGTTCAATAAAATATATTAAATCTTTCATCTTGTCTCTCTAATATCATGAAACCAACCCAACTACAACACTGCAAACAATTATTGAACATCTCTGACTTCAATAATCAAAAGAAAAAAAGAAAATAACTGATTTCTATTAACTATCATGTTATTACTGTATTTGTACAGATCCAACAGTGTACTAGGTGCTTTGTACACAAGGGCTTGAAGAGCTTAAAATCTAAATACTAATGTGTTTCTTTTTGATGTGGTTATTTATCCCTCTTTTAAACATCATGCATCTTCAAGGACAGACAAGTAAACATATCAAAGCTCTGTACAGAGAACCACAATCCCAGCAGTGTGTACTCTGTTAATTAAAGATGAAGTTTAAAACAACATAATAAACCAAATACCAGACTCATTAATGAACCAACATGCAATTGTTGCCAAATATACCATAAAATTAATTAACATTAGCTGGCAGATGGTATAGGGTAAAGTAACTTGATTTAAAACTGTGCAGAGTGGTGGCTGACTGGAATTCCAGAAGCTGGAAGCATTATATGTATGTCAAGAGAATGGCTGAAACAGATTCATCTGCTATTGAGAAACCTTTGCGCCTTGAAGGTTAAGGATGATATTAACAATGCCTGCTTCACATTCCAGACCTGACTGCTCTCAAAACAATTATCTGAAGATCATAACAAATATATTACTGACAAATGATGAACTGCTTATTAACTCAATTTGTAACCATCACAGGCTGTATTGAATTGACTAGAAATCAAGGTCTGAGAGACCAAATATTGCTCCAGGTTTACTAAAAACTTTGTCTGAATGCCAGATATAGGTGGGATATTTCATTGTAAAAGACAGCATTCATCACTGCCATAGCTATGTTGCACCAAATAAAACAGAGACCATTGTGAAGCCACTCCTAAAGCTCTATCCTCTTACACACTGTTCTTCCTTCTCAGATTAAGAGACTGTATGGTTGTGATATTGACTTTCCTTAGTTTTGTGTTATTCCGCTTGTGTTTGGACATAATTGCAACTAAAATGCATGCTATTAGTCAATGTCTCATAATAGTCCTGTAATAATAGCTTGAAGTGTTTTGTGAATAGTGCCACCTTCAAAGTATAAAGGACAAAGCTGTTTATGCAAGGTTCTAATATGACCCCAGTGTATGAAATCAATACCACTTAATTATTTTGCATTGGACTAATGAATTAAATGTGGCCATCACTGAAATTTCCCTTTCTTTGAGTATTTGTTCATTAGAAGATGGCAATAAACATTATTTACTGATTTGCGAATGAGAAACAATAACAGGCACAGGGATTCATTATGAAAGTCTTTAATTCATATCATGACAACATCTCTTCCCCGTCTCTCCATCTCTAAAGCACATACTTGCACAGAATTGACAGAATGAGGGCCTGTGCAAGCACACAGAGGCTAAAGGGCAAATATACCAATGGACTTTTTTCTTTATCTCCTAAAATATCGATAAAAATTAACAAATCAAAATGTCATGCCACATCCAACCAATGAAAAGGTCACAATGGTAACTAGTCCTTTTCTATTGCTAACCATTCTGAAAACATCTTAAAGTGTTAAAGCATCACTGGGTTGCTAAAGACTGCTGAAAATATGTCTAATTGGAGAACAATATCCTTATTACTTTTTTAAAGCCTCTCTATGGAATTTAATAATTTTATATCCTTATATCAGATTGTGAGAGGAGAGGTAAAGGATCTTTCCCACCTGCATCCATACTGCCTATGAAAGAACAATTATTATTAATTATGGGAGAGATTTTAAAAAGAACAAATAGGAGATGGGCACCCAACTCTCACTGACTTTGAGTGTGAGTTGGGTGCCTCACTATGTTTCTTTTGGTTTGAAAAGTCCCCCATTTGCATCATTGTAGCACTGAGACGAACCAGCCAGATCATGGCACCATTGGGGTTTGGGCTGTTCATACACATAGTAAGAGAGGATCTTTTCATGGAAGACTGGCAAGAGACAGGGGCAGTCAATTTAGACTGCGGGTCGTAATCCTTATAACCAGTGCTGAATTTGTAATGAAAGGTGGGACTGGAGAGTGGTGGCTGCTGGGTGCGCACCCAGCTCTGAAAGCAGCGCTGCCACTCTTACTTCTGCACTGCTGCTCGCAGGGGAGCTGCCTTCAGAGCTGGGTGGTCAGAAACCAGTGGCCATAGGCCAGGAATCCAGAGGTGCTGGGGCTATGACCTGCCAAGCCTAGAGGTGCCAAGGCTCAGCCCCGGGAAGCATTGGTACAAATTAAGCACTACTTATAACTCCTGATGTTTAATATGGTCCAAAATGCACATGGGGAGGGAGGGAGGATGCAGGCTTACACACACAGTAACAGTCCCATCAAATCCCAGCTGTAGAAATATAGATTATTTACTTCTTGCTTGATTTAGAACAGGACAAATATTTATAGTCTCAGATTGTCCCATTACCTACCCCTTACACCCCCTCACTCATCCAAAATTATGATCTGTTCATGATGTTAAATCATCAAGGACTAGATTGTGTCAGATACACCTCACCCTGTGTAGGGCCAGTGTGGATCTGTGCCATACATAGAGGTTAATAAAGAGATACTTTGCCTCAATCAGAAGGCACGTTCTCTGTTCACCTATGTGGGTTGCACTCTGTCATTCTTTAGGATGGTGCAGATTAACTCCTGCACTATTCCAGTCTTGTCCCTGCAGGATGATGCAGAGAGAGCAAGAATTGCAACGGCTCACGTCCTCTTTTTGCTCACAGATACTGACTGTGATTGAGGCATTAGCACAATGTGGTTTCTTGTGTGCCCATGACTCCGGGTGCTTGTTTGAGAGCCAGTTACACTCTGGCCACCAATCCATTATACAATTAGATTCCAATAAAATACACACATCTGGGCTCCACTGAGAGGATATATGTTTCACCCAGTAATAATCAATGTACTATTCTGTGTATAAAAAATATGGAAATTACAATAAAACAGTTAATGATAAAATATGGAGAGAGCAGACCATACTCTTCTTTGACACAATACTCCTCTTCTCTGCCTTTTCAGTGAAAAGCCCCTCAAAGGTATACAACTGGGAGAAATATTGGTCTCTCTAGTTATTTAGAGTCTCTTATCTGTCTCGCAGCTTGCAAATTCCAATTAACTCTTCAGAGCTCCTTTGATTAAAACAGTAAGCAGTAGAGTGAATTCTCTTGAAAATGTGCATTTAAAGGCCTAAAAGGTAAAAGATAAAGGAAAATGAAAAGGGAGATGGAGGGGAGGCTGAATATAAATCCAAACTTCACCAGAATCAGAAAAGCTGTGGGAGATTCTTCCTTTGAGAAAGTGGTATTAGGATAAGTATTATTCTATCCCTGAAAGATTGGTTTTCTTTTATAGAATCAGATTGTTTCCTGTGATTTCATTGCAATTTCATTGCAGCTAGTCTTCCACAGGGAAAGAGTGAAGCTATAGCTTATAGCTTGTGGATGTCCTTAAAAAGCCTGACATGTTATCCTTACAATTTATTTGTATCCCAAGTTGGTTATACGCAGCTGAACTGGGCAAGATTAAGCAAAGTGGGCCTCTCTGTTTAGTCCAGTAGACAAAAATATTTTCTCTGTAAAATTTAATAAGCTTTTACACTCAATACAATAATTTTAGCTAAGGAATATGAATAATTTTATCCCATTCAAAATGTATGCTGCAGGGTAATATTTTGTTTCAAGAACTGCAATTATAACAAATCCACCAATGCAAAGTTATTTTAACTTTTATTAATTTAGAATAATTATGAGGGTTAAAGGTTAGAAAAGTATAAATATAATGATTAAGTCATGACATACTAATATTAAATAGATTTCCCCCCACTAAAAACAAAATTGCAACATGATACTAGCTCACCCCAGTAATAAAATACTAATACTTATTTACATAATGTTTGAAGTGTTTTGCAGACACTTACAAATCAATCAACATAAATGTACACTCTTCTTCCTTTATGTGCTTTATTTATTTATGAATCAGTTCTCAAACTCTATCTTCACAAATATAACTTTTAAAGATTTTCTTTGGCTCACATGAGGATTTTTTTACCTCTGAATATGCAAGTATCCAAACACTCATGAGAATAATCTGTGTTCTAACACCTGGAGGGAAACATGACATCTTTCCCACAAGTAACTTGTCTCGAAAGTGTCATCTCAAGAGATGACTTTAGAGTACCAGAAATGCTGATTTGCCACTGTTATATTATCCTAGGGTAGATGGCTGATTTTGATAGAAGCTCTGTCTCCAAACAACCATATGCCAAATGGGGAAAGCCAGAGTGCAGAGAGCTCTAGTCCCTCCCCCATCTTGCTGTTCCCCGGATATGTTCCCTAAGACAGCATTAGGTGTGGTGAATAGGGGTTAGGTATGCCTATTCTGCTCCAGCTGAAATGTGCCTCCAGGTCACAAGAATTTTCAGCTGATCAGATTCGGCTGATTTCTGGTATCTTTTCAACATCAAATTAGTACAAAAAGGCTGCTCCCATCCCACCAGTTTTTTTTAAATATCCTGCTACTTATCCTGGAGTGAAGCCACATGCCCTGAAAAGGGCCAGTTGGTACAAGAGGCCTGTCATGGTATAATTCCCCACCCTGAACCTTAGCGTCCAAAAGATGGGGTACCAGCATGAATTCCTCTAAGCTTAATTACCAGCTTAGTACTTGTAGTGCTGCCACCAACCAGGAATTCCAGTGCCTGGTACACTCTGGTCCACCCAAAACCTTGGCCGGGGACCCCCTCAAGACCCAGACCCTCTGGATCTTATCACAAAGAAAGAAAAACCCTTTCCCCCACCGTTGCCTCTCCCAGGCTTCCCCTTCCTGGGTTACCCTGGAAAATCACTGTGATTCAAACTCCTTGAATCCTTAAACAGAGAGGAAAATTCACCTTCCCCTCTCCTTCTCTCTCCCCCTACCAGACTCTCCCTGAGAGAGAAAATAATCCTAACACAGATAGAAAATTAACCTCTCTCTCCCCCTTCCCTCCTTTCTCCTCACCAAGTCCCTGGTGGATCCAGACCCAGTCCCCTGGGGTCTCACCAGAATAAAAAAA
>NC_133770.1:220833532-220838341 GCF_003597395.2 Chelonoidis abingdonii | reverse complement strand
TGGGAATACCCTCCCAGCCTAAGTATACAAGTACAAATTAAATTCCTTTCAGCAAAATACAAATTTGAACTCCTTCTAGCCAAATACACATTTTCAAATAAAGAAAACAAACATAAGCCTAACTCACCTTATCTACCTAGTACTCACTATTCTGAACTTATAAGCGCCTGTATCGGAGAGATTGGAGAGAAACCTGGTTGCACGTCTGGTCCCTCTCAGAACCCAGCGAGAACAACAACCAAAAACTAACAGCACACACAGAATCTTCCCTCCCTCAAGATTTGAAAGTATCCTGTCCCCTGATTGGTCCTCTGGTCAGGTGACAGCCAGGCTTACTGAACTTGTTAACCCTTTACAGTCAAAGAGACATGAAGTACTTCTGTGCTATTAACTCTTACTTGTCTGTTTATGACAAGGCCATATCTGCTAAACCAGTGATCTCCAAACTTTGATTGTACACCCCTATCAGCAAAAAAAAAAAAAATTCAGCATGCACCCCCTGCCGCACCTGCTCTACCATTTTTGCCAAAGCAAAAAACAAAAAAAAAAAGCTGCTCATACTCCCCCCTGAACTGCCAAAGCAAAAAAAATAAAAAAGCGCCTCTCCTGCCGCGCACTCCCCGAAGGATCCTCTTGTGCCCCCCCGGGGTGTGCGCACTCCACTTTGGAGATCACTGTGCCAAACAACTAAGGGTCACCATGGAAATATCACTGATACTCGGCTCTTGCACTGGTTTCCCACTGCATATATTGATATTCAGTCTTGATTTTCAAATCCCTCCATTGGTTTGGCCCCAGCTACCTAAGAAAAGGCTTTTTCCTTCATGACCTCCACCACAGCTACATTCCAGGGGAACCTTGAAACTATCAGGCATTTAAGGAGGCTCATCAGTAGGAGAGACAGAACTTTCACTACAACTGGACAAAGACTGTAGTTCCTACCATGAATAAAAACGACCATGGAGCAAAGCATTTGCTGAACTAAATGTGAAATATATCTTTGTCCTGTCTTTCCCTAAAAAAGTCTTACGCTCTTGCTCTCTATCTCACACACAAATACACTCACACACAAATTAAAATAGAAACTATCCAAACAATCTCTCCTGGCATACTAAAAATGGGAGAGAAACATTCTCAGTGAAAGACTTACTTGTGGTATCAATATTTTGTCACTTATTTCTTTGCTACTCTAAAAAAGAATTCTTTTTGAGCATTTGCAGAATGGGCACATCTATATCCAAATCCAGGGTTAAGTGCACCAACGGTTGGCTTTGGAAGTGAATCAGAAATTCACTAGGGTTTACTGAACCTTGCAGAAAATGCAGGTTGGCAAAAGGTTTGGGATCCTCTATCCCCAGCCAGCAACTCTTATCCTAAAATATCCTGATCCTGTTTTTCCACACCCAGTCTCCATTCCTAATAGGCTGCTGTGCCAATTTTACCTGGTACGAATTTCAGCCTGGAATAGTGACTTGAAATACCTACTCCCTTTCTGGGACCTTGGATGGCTATCTCCATCCATTTTTGCTCTTCAAAGGGCCATCAGGATATTTGCTCCTGCAAATACAGAAATCATCATTGAGGTAAAATGCCTGGCTTCCCCCCTTCCCATTTTCAGTAGCCTAACCAGGATGTATCACAGTTATTGCTATGGCAAAATCCCAGCTCTCTCATTCTGAGACTGTCCAATCTCAGAATATAGCAACAAGAGATTCCCCCAAAAGAGTCACAAATTAAAAACAATTTTCAGAATAAGGGACAGAATGGGTTGGTTTTTTACTAAGATGTACATTCTATTTTATAGGAACACTGTAGATCTGTCTTTATTCTGTTGTTGAACATATTTAAGCTAAAATAAATGTGCAGGGAGTATATAAATACCTCTGATTAATAACCCTGAGGGTTAGCCCCAGAAATGGTTATTTTAATGTTAGTTCTATAGCTATAGAATCATGGGACCATAGGGTTAGCAGGGACTGCAAGGGCCACCTACTCTAGCCCCCTGCTGAGATGCAGGATTTGTTATGCCTAAACCATCCAAAATGCACCATCTGTACTATATATGCAGGATCAATTAGGGATTAAACTGCAAATAAGATTATATATGACATATACTAGGGATTAATTTATGTTTACATGTTTTCATTCATATTGGGGAATAGGGAATTTAGCACATATTTTTTCAATAATTTCCCTGTCATATTTAATGCCATAAAATCAATAAAGAAATCATATAAAACAAATGGGAATTGCCTCTTGCAAAGCTCTCATGGCTAGAACATGCATAATTATTTAATCATAAATTCATAGTAAATAAATGCATAGTTCATTTTTCCCTTCAGAGCTACCAGAGCAATTAGAATATCATGCACTAATTACTTACCCAATTTTATTTGTTTAAGTTTAGACAAAGCTTTCTCTTTTAAAGGAAAACAAAAAAGTATGCACATGCCGTAATTCTTACAGCAAAATTCTCCTTCAGATCCCGCAGTAGATCCCAGTTACAATCATCAGCTCTTCCTAGATGAGCTTGTATCCTACTGGTATCAATTGGAGTTCTGCTGATGTGAGAAGACCAGAGTAATAGGCAACAATACCTACGCTGAAGCTTTGAGAAGATGTTTTGATCCACACTCTTTGAACTTGTCCCAAGGTGAAATTTTTGAGCACAAATACACAATTTTAAAATATAAATTTCTGTTTCAAAAATCCATAGAAATAGAAGTTGATCATAGGGTATCAGGGTTGGAAGGGACCTTAGGAAGTCATCTAGTCCAACCCCCTGCTCAAAGCAAGACCAATCTGCAATTATTTTTTTGCCCTAGATGGCTCCCTCAAGAATTGAGCTTACAATCCTGGATTTAGCAGGCCAAAGCTCAAACCACTGAGCTATCCCTCCCCCCATAAAAACCCCCATATATCTTTTAATTTATGTGAGTGTGACAGTGGTTGCATTGAGACAATCAATATTTATCTTATTTTGTCTTTATTCTACACATGGCTTACCGCCTCCCAGGAAATACTCAGAACCTCTCACACCCTAAGGCCTATTTCGGCTTTTATTGAAATCAATGGGAGTTTATCACTGTCGTGAATTGTGTTCCTTTTAGTTTGTGTGTCAAAACTGGATATCTTTCTCAAGGAGACGTTATAGATCAAATAGAAGTTATGGCTTTAAAGGAGAAATTTGGTGAAGTTCTATGACCTGTGTTATGCAAGAGATCAGAACAGATTAACATAATGACCCTTGAAAATCTAGAAACTGTCTTCAGTTAGAACCAGATTAGATTTCAAATCAGGAAGAGGTGAAATATGAATGAAATAAGAACCGACCTATATCCAAAACTTGTCTGAGGTTCAAAAATATCCAGATTACTCTAGAAGAAAAGCAGATGTGTCTAGCCCAACCAGAGATAAGCACTGCTAGAATTTCACATGAAAGCTTTGTCACAATAGATTTCATGTCTAACTGGCCTGGTCTAACTTTGCAGTTTCAAGAGATTCACATAGTTCAAGAAAAGGTTCAGCTAAACAACCAAACTACAGGGTCCTCATTCAAAATAAAGTGAATTTTTTTGAGGTTCATGTGACGAGGGAAGCCGGGGCTCGACCCTCCCTGTGGAGGAGGGGAGCCACACCGGCCTCGTCCTGTTCTCACCGGGTCCTGTCCTTCGGGTCCACGGTCCACTGTCTGGGCGTTCGGTCCCTGTGGAGTGGACTGGGACACGGCAGAGTCAGTGGGGCCCTGCCTTGGACTTGCTGACAGCTACTCTGTCTTCTCTCCTTCTCCCCCCACTGCTTTCCCTGCCAGGGAGGTTTTAAAAAGGTCACCAGCAACTGGAGTCAGCTGAACCTGATTAGTTCCTCCTAACCCCTGTCCAGCTGAACCTGATTCCTCTAGGCTAAGCCTTCAGGGACCAATTACTACCCCTCTCCTGGTAGCCAACGTCTGAGTTTGCACAGTACAAACATCAGATTTTAGGTATTAGTCAGAAGTGACTGTAGCGAGGCGGTGTGGCTCCCCTCCTCCACAGGGAGGGTTGAGCCCGCCATCTTCCCCCAGGGCGGAACTTCGGGCAGAGCCCGCCCCTCAAAGGGTCAGGCGGCGACCCGGAGTATAAAACGCGGGCGTGGCCTTCAGATGGAGCTCAGAGCCAGCGAGAGTAGATGTGCTGGACGACCCTTGTCCGTGGGAGGCTGCCGAGCTCCGAGACCAGGACCAGGCCTTGCCGGAACGACCCGCAGCACCACGACCTGCTGCGGAATACCAGCCCTTCGCCCCAACTACGGCCTGAGGGACCTCCGGACCAGACCTGGCCCGGCTACCCAGAGGTACTACCGGATCTACCCCCTGACCCGGACTGGGAGGAGCCCATGACGGTCGACGACCGGCGGACCAGGTAGGCCGCGAAGGGGGAATGGAAAGTAGCCCGGGCGGCTGACACAGTCAAGCTGCAGAAGGCCCGAGCCGATGACCGTGTGTGTCGGTCAGGATCCCCACTGACCGCGTTGTCAGTGTGTTTCGGTTAGGATCCCCCCGAGCACTCTGTCAGTGTGTTTCGGGCTGGATCCCCACTGACTTGCACACTAGGCGGACGGCCGCTACTAGGGTCCGGGCTGGAACGCAGAGGAGTGGGTGGGCCTGTCCCACCTGCCACCCGTAGGCCGTGGGCAGTATCCCCCTTCACCCCCACAGCTACTATTTGGTTGTTGCTCGGCCCTGCCCAAAGGGCCAGAGCCCTCTCCCTCTGACTGTGTGTTGCTCGGCCCTCGCCCCAAAGGGCCAGAGCCCTCTCCCTCTGACTGTGT
>NC_133770.1:220718642-220833507 GCF_003597395.2 Chelonoidis abingdonii | reverse complement strand
ACACAGTCAGAGGGAGAGGGCTCTGCCTTTGGGGAGGGCGAGCAACACACAGTCAGAGGGAGAGGGCTCTGGCCCTTTGGGGCAGGGCCGAGCAACAACCAAATAGTAGCTGTGGGGGTGAAGGGGGATACTGCCACCCGGCTACGGGTGGCAGGGGGAACGAGGCCCACCCACTCTCTGCGTCCAGCCCGGACCCCTAGTAGCGGCCGTCGCGCCTATGTGCCAGTCAGTGGGGATTCCAGCCCGAAACACACTGACAGAGTGCTCGGGGGGATCCTAACCGAAACACACTGACAACGCGGTCAGTGGGGATCCGTGACCGACACACACGGTCATCGGCTCGGGCCTTCTGCAGCTTGACTGTGTCAGCCGCCCGGTCTACTTTCCATTCCCCCTTCGCGGCCTACCTGGTCCGCCGGTCGTCGACCGTCATGGGCTCCTCCCAGTCCGGGTCAGGGGGTAGATCCGGTAGTACCTCTGGGTAGCCGGGCCAGGTCTGGTCCGGAGGTCCCTCAGGCCGTAGTTGGGGCGAAGGGCTGGTATTCCGCAGCAGGTCGTGGTGCTGCGGGTCGTTCCGGCAAGGCCTGGTCCTGGTCTCGGAGCTCGGCAGCCTCCCATCGGACAAGGGTCGTCCAGCACATCTACTCTCGCTGGCTCTGAGCTCCATCTGAAGGCCACGCCCGCGTTTTATACTCCGGGTCGCCGCCTGACCCTTTGAGGGGCGGGCTCTGCCCGAAGTTCCGCCCTGGGGGAAGATGGCGGGCTCAACCCTCCCTGTGGAGGAGGGGAGCCACACCGCCTCGCTACAGTCACTTCTGACTAATACCTAAAATCTGATGTTTGTACTGTGCAAACTCAGACGTTGGCTACCAGGAGAGGGGTAGTAATTGGTCCCTGAAGGCTTAGCCTAGAGGAATCAGGTTCAGCTGGACAGGGGTTAGGAGGAACTAATCAGGTTCAGCTGACTCCAGTTGCTGGTGACCTTTTTAAAACCTCCCTGGCAGGGAAAGCAGTGGGGGGAGAAGGAGAGAAGACAGAGTAGCTGTCAGCAAGTAGGGGCAGCTAAACTCTGAGGCTGTCCTGGGAAGGCAGCTTGCAGTCTCCTCAGAAGGAGAGGAAACTAGAGCAAGGGGCTGGCTGAGAAGGGATCAGCCAGACCCTGTGAGATTGGGAAGGGTTTTTTTTTGTCTTTGTTTTTTTTACCAAGCCTGTGCCTCCAGGGCAAAAAAGAACTGTGCTACCAAATGGAGAGGCAGGTACTTTGCCACAGTACACTGCAATATCTAGTGGTTTCTCAAGGCACAGTATCACTAGATGGGAAAAGGAAAAGGAAAAGGAAGTCCTATTTGGGAGATTAGCATTTCATATTTTTATTGAATATATACAGATACTAAAAGAATCTTAAGTCTAAATTCCCTAGGGAAATAGCACTACATTAAACATGTAACTGTAATACACAATGGTACAATACATTTAAGAGGTTCATGAATTTAAGAAAGGCTTTGTATATTTCAGATTCAGTCTGAAGCCAGACTATAGTTATTTTCACAGCATGCATAGGATCATTATGTCAGATGGTGAATTCGAAGCAAATACTTAGTGCCATTCTGAGACTTCTTAGGATTTCTGGATAACCGAATAGGTTTGGATAAAATAAATCTACCCTTCCAACCGCCCTCACCTTAAGTCTTAGCCCAGAATTCAAACCAAAGAGAAACTTTTGGCATTTTGAAACATTTTGGCATTTTTGCATTCCTCTCCACTTCCAGGTTTTTGCCAGAAATGGAAGTGTCAAAATACCAGGACAGGAACTGTTCATACCTTCTTCCTAGTCTAAATGATACAAGTTAGAGGGCCAGTTCATGCCCTATGCTGCTTCCTTAGAGCTCAGTTGAAGTTGTTGGGTGGTTACTCGACACTTTGGAAAACCTGGCAGGGGCCTAAATATGGATTTAGAAGCTTAAGTTAAGTCTCCCATTTTAAAAATCTTACCCTTTATACCTATGAAGGAGGATCCCTACATTTTAAATAGCTAGAGTCTCTCAATACTACCACAATGGAAATAACTCAAGCTCCTAAAGAACGAGAAAAGAACATCAATATCAAAACAATATCTAACTGTGACAATTACCTTAGTATTAGGGTCTCAGCCAGGATATTAGGAGCATGATGTCTACACAGGTCAGCAAAATCAGCTCTTAGCTTTCATTTAGAACTTTAAATGACACCCGCACCCACCGCACACACATTATAGAGTGTCTTTTTTAAATAACTCCAAAACAATTTGGGGTGGGGGTAGCTTTATCTAAATCCTTTTAACTAAATGAATCAAGGAGGAAGGGGAATATTTATTATGAAAAAACAAAATGTATCAAAGTCTATAGCTTTCAACTGAAGTCAAGAAGATAAGCTGAGATTTTGACAATGTCCTAGGCAAGGCTAAAGCATATGTATCACAGCAAGATTAAAGAATGGAGGTATTGTGAAAAAGTTAGTGTGTGATAATTTGGGTCTCTCCTAATATAGAATAGCTACTGGAAAACAGACATATTTTACTCCATGAGTTAAATAGACAGAACATTTTTAACGTTGCAGTGTAGTGTACTGGCATATTATGACGTGATAGAACTAGTTTTATGCTTCAGTGTTCTCATTACATCATCTGTTCATAACAGTTTAAATAATTGGCTCCCACGGATGATGTTAGTGTATAACACAAAGTAAAGTTTGCCTGTAATTCCCAAGGCCTTTGTTTTAACCAGAAATCTGATCTCCAGACGAGGAAGCCTCAATGTCGAACAACAGAGAATACAGTAGTGAATTTGGCTGGAGATTCCATGAGTATACCAGACTAGTTTTGACACCTAAATTAACTAATGTGCATTGGAAAATGGCCAAAGTCTAAGGAAAACCTTTGACATGGGCAGGGGCAAGAAATTATGCTATATAATGTTGCAAAACTATTAAAATGTGAAGTCAAATTTAATGCTTTGGTTATGAAAACAGTTATTCACTGTCAGTTTAACATACTATGAATTTTTTTACCCATTACAGAAAAAGGTTGATGAAATTTAAACATGTCCACAAAAACTTCATTTTAAATCATTCTTTTTCTGGTAGGGTAAAGCAAAATATACATTATTGATATTTTGTTGTTCTGATTGCTTGTGTTACTCATTTCACTGACTATTAGGATTTTTATAGGGATGCTGAGTTTCTTTATTATAATTTTGATTTTAGTTTGATTACTTTAATTTGATTTTAGTTTTTGGTGTTATGGCATCCAGAGCACCTGAGGTGTGATATAGTTCAATTGTTAGTTTATGGACTGAAAGCCAAGAGTATATCAGTCTAGTTATATACTGTGTGGGCTTGGCCAAGTTACCTAATCTCTGAATACCTCATGGTTTCCACCTGCCAGATTCAAACTGAACAATAGTAATACAGTATTTACCTATATAAGCATTTTTCCTGTTGTGGATGTCATTATTCGTATTAAAATAGTGTATGGACTAGATTTTGACTAAGATGACAAGACTGAGTCCTCAATTATATATGCTTTCACAGAGTGACTGGCCCCTTTAAATGAGATGGGTCCAGCTCCCTTGTGCCAGCAGAGTGACAGACTTTTTATAATTTTTTTGCTCTCCTCTCTCTGATTTGTCCACATCTTTCTTAAAGCTTGGCACCCATAACTGGACACAATATTCCAGCCAAGGTTTCTCCAGTGCTGAGTACCAGGGTACAATTATCTCCCGCATCTTACATACAATACTCCTGTTAATACACCCAGAATTACATTAGCCTTTTTTTTTGCAACTGCATCACAATGTTGACACATATTCTATTTGTGATCCACTGTAACCCCTAAATCTTTCTCAGCAATACTATTGCCTAGCCAGTTATTCCCCATTTTGTAACTGAGCTTTGATTTTTCCTTTGTAAGTGAAAAACTTTGCTCTTGTTTTTATTAAATTTAATCCTGTTGATTTCAGACCAATTCTTCAATATGTCAGGGTTGTTTTGAATTCTAATCCTGTCCTCCAAAACACTAGCAATCCTTCCCAGCTTGATGTCATCTGCAAATTTTGTAAGAATGCTCTCTAATCCTTTATACAAGTCATTAATGAAAATATTATATAGTACCTGTCAGGACCTCAGCTGACTGTGGTCACGATCACCTAGCAGCCCAGTGACTTCTGCTGGGTCCAATAAATGCTCGCTGAGTAACTGTGCTCCCTGATTAGACAGAAGGGCCAACAGATACACATTTACTCCTTGTAGCCACAGTAGCACAGTGGCTGCACATTGCATTCTGTGCTCACAGCTGCACTAGACCTGCTTCCTGCACTGGCCTTTGTGCCAATCACTGCGTGCTCCCACTCCAGCCCTAGTCCCTACTTTCCTCAGAACTCTGGGATCCAACCAGAGGCTTGTCTCCTGACCATATCTCTGGTTCTGGTGTGACCACTAAGTAACACCACCTAGATCCCATTTGTGACAGTACTGGACCCAAGACAGAACGCCCTCCCCCTGCAGAACCCCACTAGATACATTCCTCTATTAATAATTAATTACTCTTTGAATATGATCTTTTACCAAGTTGCGCATCTTCTAGACCACATTTCCTCATTTGCTTATGAGACCACCATGTGGGTTTGTGTCAAAAGCCTTATTGAAATCAAGATTATCATGTTTACAGTTTCCTCCATCCACTTGGCCACCTATTGAAGAAGGAAGTTAAGTTGTTTTGGCATTATTTGTTCTGATAAACCCTCATTGGCTATTACTCATAAATTCTTATCCTCTAGGAACTTATCAACTGATTGTTTTTAGTTTTTTTCCAGTATTTTTTCCACGTATTAGTGTTAGACTGACTGATGTATAATTCTCCAGGTCTTCTTTGTTCCCCTTTTGAAGATAGGTACTATATTTGGTACCTCTTCCAGTCCTCTGGGACTTTACCTATCCACCATGATTTATTGAAGATAAGCAGTTTTGATATTGCTTCAGCTATTTCTTTAATTATGAGAAATCAGGGTTTGAATCTCCACTCTGGGAGAGACCTGAAGTGGACTTTTTTAAATTCACCAAAAATTCCGAAAAATTTCAATTTTTTTCTCTGATTTTTCAAAACTGCCACCAAATCAAAAACATTAGTTGTTTGCCCACCTCTATTATGGTCAATGTGTATGAGATAAATGGACTGCGATTGAGGGCTTTCAAGGAGTATTTGCACTCTGTAGGATTGTCACAGGTGCTAGCTATAGCTCTGTGATCACAGACATTGCTGCAGCAGAAAAAAGGCTGCAGGCTCAACTGGGAGCAGTTAATCACTTTCTGTTGGGGGATTATGAGCACCTAGGTGGTAATTAGTAGGCTATTGATACAACTGGCAGTAACTGGGAGGATATAAGCAGGAGGAACAGGATTTAGGTGAGAGGAGCTCAGAGGGTGAGCTGTGTGAAGGAGAGAATATGAGTGGAAAGCTCTTGCTGAAATATGCCTGTGTCATGTTGTGTTTGCAAAAGAACTGTGGACTAAAAGGTACATGTGGTGAAAGGTAAACAGCCTGGGTGTGTTTATGACGTTGAGGAGATAGAAGCAAGCAAAGCAGTGTGGCACACTGGAAGTTGAAGAAGCACTCTGACAAAAATAATAAATTGGTGCTGGGGAGGAGTAACATGAGATCTGAGAGAACATGTAAAAGAATTTTTAAGGAGCCTGACAGGGGAAACTGACCTTGACATTGTTGTGCTCAGACTTGAGGGGGCATTTTGGGATTAGAGGCAATTGTGACATGTGCCTTCTTTTACCTCCCAACTAGACTACAACAAAGAAACCATCAGCCCTCAGGAGATTCAAATTAGTACAAAATGAATCAGCATGCCTTCTGAGCACCATGTGAATGCCTCAGAACTATCTATTCACTACACGGGCTCTCTCAAGTGTATCATGTCAATTTAAGGTCTTAGTTCTTATCTTCAAGGCTCTTGGTGATCTTACCCTGGGATATCTACAAGATTCCTTTCCAGTAGAAGATGAGAACGGTGGTCAAGAATTCCACTCTTTGAAGCAGAGTGGAACTGCAAGGGCAAATCTCTTTTGTTCAGGACACAGAACTTTTTTGAGGGGCTGGTCCAATACTGTAGAATGAATTCCCCAAAGGTCTAAGAACCACCACAAATCTCACCAAAAAAAGAACAGGAGTACTTGTGGCACCTTAGAGACTAACAAATTTTTTTCAGCATAAGCTTTCGTGGGCCACAGCTTACTTCTTTGGATGCATAGAATGGAACACACAGACAGAAGATATTTATACATACAAAGAACTTGAAAAGGTGGAAGTATGCATACCAAGAGTCCAATCAATTGAGATGAGCTATCGTCAGCAGGAGAAAAAAAACCTTTGAAGTGATAATTGAGATGACCTATAGAAGGTATGAGGAGAACTTAACATAGGGAAATAGATTCAGTTAGTGTAATGACCCAACCATTCCCAGGCTCTGTTTAAACCTAAGTTAATTGTATCTAATTTGCATATTAATTTGCATAGTAATTCGAGTTCAGCAGTCTCTCTTTGGAGTCTGTATTTTAAAGTTTTTTTGGTGCAAAATTGCCACCTTCAAGTCTGTCACTGAGTGGACAGAGGTTGAAATGTTCTCCCACTGGTTTTTGAATGTTATGATTCCTGATGTTATAAATCTCACCATCTTCCACACCAAGTTCAAGGTTTCTTTCTTTGTCCTTGCCTTCTCTAATAAATATATAATGTAGCACAAAGAGAAAAAAACCTACATGCAATTTTCCCAAGAGGAGAGAAAGAGAGGCAGAAGGAAAGAACCACATGTGACAAAGGCAAGTCACATTGCTTAATGAACCACTTGAAGATGCTCAGATACCACATTGATGTGCATGGTATAAAGACCAGAATAGAACAGAAGTATAATGGAGGTTAAGATTGTACTGAGATTTTAACTCCACAGTTAAGGTTGCATTGAGATTTCTACTTGAAGTATGACTAAAATCTGTGTTATAACTTGCAGATTGAATTCAGTCTCCAAATTTAGCACAAAAACTCAAAATTACTTATTGATCCTTTTAAAATTGAGTTAAGCTTCATTATCTATCTGTGGTTGTCAGACAGACCAAAATTTAATTTAAGTTGGAAGGAACATATGCAAAAAGAATTTAAGGATTTATTGTTTTATAAAGAGAATGGTGAAGAGATGGAACGAACTTCCAACTGAGGTAGTAGAGTTAAGTGGTATAATTGTATTTAAATAAAAACTGGATAATTGTGTGGGAATCTAAGAAATTAAAGGGATATTAGTCAGTTCTGTGCTTGAGTTGCCAACTGCCCTTTTTTCAATTGTTATATTTATTATATGCTTTTCCTTTATATTGATTAAGAGGTTTTTGTTTGTATTTTTGTTTTCTATGAGCCCATGTTCCACCATCCCAATAGTTATTGTTTAAGTTAAAAGCTATGTAGGATAGAAACTGCATTTCTTTCATACTTCAAATGCTAATTACCTTTAATGGGAATATTGGTCATGAAAAGAATAAAAAAGCAAATCTTCCTTATAAACCAACTAAGTCTGTTTCAAAACTAAGTTAGGAACTTAGAGAAAAATACAGTGATATTTTCTATCACATCATTTACAATAACCCAAGCACTTACAATCAAGGATACGACTAGTTAAGAACATCATGGGGATGGGGAGAGAACGTTTCAAGCATAGACTTCTCGGGGACAATCCAGGACAGTACTTTAGCAACACTTTTTTCTCTGTAGATATCAAAATGATTTACAAAGATGAGTTCACATTATTAGCCCCATATTAGCTGATCTAAATAAGATATTTGAAGCAATGTGTATGAGACACACTATGGTCAAATGGATAAAATAAAGGTCTACTAACCAAGAGATCTGGGTAACTCTGTGACAGACTTTCAATATAAGCTTTTACACGTAAACTAAGCTCTGGATGAAATCCTGGCTCTGTTGAAGAGAATGGCAAAAACCCTCATTAATTTCAACAGCACCAAGATTTCACCTTCTGTTTGTCACTGTCTGGAAAAATCCCAACCTATGTTCCCCTTCTGTATGTGGCTTTTATATTATGTGAATAGACACAACCACTTTTTTTTCCCCCTGACTCTGAGGCAGGAGTGGCTCCAGGGCCCAGCACGCCAAGCGCATGCCAGGGGCGGCAAGCCACAGGGGGCGCTCTGCTGGTCGCCGCGACGGTGGCAGGCAGGCTGCCTTCAGCAGCTTGCCTGTGGAGGGTCCGTTGGTCCCCCTGCTTCATTGGACCTCCCGCAGGCATGCCTGCGGAGGGTCCGCTGGTCCCGCGACTTTGGTGGACCACCCGCACACCTGCAGGTGGTCCGCCGAAGTCTGGACTCTCCACAGGCATGCCGCCGAAGGCAGTCTGCCTTCTGTGCTTGGGGCAGCAAAATGCCTAGAGCTGCCCCTGCTCTGAGGACCTGTTTACCACAGATGTGGAGCCTTACTGACTTTATGCATCTTTAAGCAATATAAACTCTTCCATCTGTACAAATCAACATACTCATCCTACATGTAAAATCCTTGTTTGAAGGAGCCTATATATGAAAACTGTGTTTACTCTACTACTCTTTATTCCCCATCTATGTATATTCCAAATGAACTGTTCGTATGTTGGTTAAATATTAGTTAATATGTAATAGTCCATTACTTTTATTAATTAAATAATTAATAGACAGTTATGAAATGTTTGACTTCTATAGAATGGAAAATCAAGGTCTTCAAGGTTGGAATTTTTTTAATGAATGATCTTCATAGCAGTGCTATTAGCAAAATTATATAAGATTCATGCTATAGTTTCATAAGTAAGACTTGGCAAACAAGTAGTTTGCCTTGTTTTCCTAAGTCATATTTGATTTAATTCTCTGCACAGTAGCTTTATTTGCATTAGTTGGAGAGGATATTTTGTTTCTTAAAGCCGATGTATTGTTTTGGAATGCACATATTTTAAATGATAGGCAAGAAGAAGTTTAATTCTTTTCTGTTGTTTTTTTCCCTTGGCTAATAGACTCTGACATTGCTTAATCTCTCAGCAAAAAACTTCATAAATTACAATACTCTTCTAATGATCACAGGATATTTCTTTCACTGTTAGGACATTACCACTGTAATGGGAATTATAGTCACATTTTAAGAGGATTTAGTTCAGTATTAAGGGAGCTATTGTATGCTAATTAAATACCAATTGGTTATTTAAAACATGTGTACTGAGTTTAAACACATCTGTAGTAGGTGGATAGCCACTGATAAACTTTTTTGATAACTATGTCTTGAATGATTAATGCAATCAGTCTATGGGCTTGCCTACATAGATTTTTAGCATCACGGTATAGTATAAAGGGATTCCTTCATCACAGAAACAACTCTTTGTTTCCAGGCATGGCATAGCAGCTGTCTCTCTGTATGGCACCTCCTGCTGACATTTGCCCCATCATTGCAATGGTTTGCTCCTGCCACTTTATGGGGTAACAGAATCTAACTAGCTATAGTCCAATGACCTTACCGCAGGTCTTCAGTCTGTCTTTGGGCTCTATGGGCTTCACACTCCTTAGTTCTGTTTTTTCATCCCACCTTCCTTGGTAACCTGGGTTCCCCTACCAGTCAGTTACACCAGTGCAAAAAAAAAAGCAGTGCATACAAGTGCTTACTTCTATCTCCTCAGATTCTAGGCATTGCTTTACTGTAGACAAGGTATGGACTATGGCAAGCAAGAGTGTTACAGCAAAATAACTATGCTATCTGCTGTTCTGGCTAGTGTGGGTAAGGACACAGAAGCCACTTCTGCCCTTAGCAGCTTCGGTGCAGGACTTTTCATAAGCTCTGATCCAGTGCCCAATTAAGTCAATAGAAGTATTTTCATTGACTCCTTTAGGCTTTGGATAGAGGTCATAATGCCTCAGACAACACTAGAGATACTCAGATAGCCTCTTGGCCAATACACCACAGCCTGGCAGTTAGATAGTATGCTTAGCCCTGTAGAGTGCATGCTGAGAAAAAGCTATGCAAACACTGCCATTCTGCTAAGAGGTACAATAAACAGTGCCTAGCATTACTTTTGTGCAGGATGTACGATTGGCAACGTTCCACACTCTCTCCCTGACAAGGCTCCCTCAAGTAATGGCAGGATAAAATATCATGCCTTCTATACATTAAAAGGAAGCCCTCCTAGGTGGAAATGAAGGATGGCCAAATGGGACCTTTTGCCAACATCAGGAGAACCTGAACGGGTACAGAAGGAATGTTCCTATTTGTGATATGAACCATCATCGAAAGAACCGATTACCTGTATTTGGCCGGTAAATAAATGTTGTTGTTTCCATTCCCTTTTCAGGTTATTAGCACATGAATAACTATCATCTCATGCAGCAGAAAAAGAACAGAAAATTATACTATACAACCAAATGCAACATCCAGTTTTGATATAGTTTCCTAGTACATGCCTTGTCTTTGAACTGATAGTTTCCAACAGTGACAGATTTCTTGTAATGAATGGTTTTTGCCCAGCGTACTATAGGAGAAAGAAAAGTTACTCCAATACCATTGAGCATCAACAACTGCTTTTATCTATTGCACCAGAATTATTTTTTGGCCCTAATCTTGCCATTGTTCTGTATATAGAAAACCCACTAGCGGGAAGGGTATGAGTGATGGTCCGAGTGAGTTTGTGTATCTGGCTACTGCCAAAGCTCTGCCTTAATAGACTCATAGGTCAGAAGGGACCAATTTGATCATCTAGTCTGACCTCCTGCACAAGGCAGGCCACAGAACCCTACCCATCCACTTTTATAACAACCCCTAACCCATGACTGAGTTATTGAAATCCTCAAAATTTTGGTTTTGAAGAGCTCAAGCTGCAGAGAATCCACCAGCAAGTGACCCATGCCCCACGCTGCAGAGGAAGGCGAAAAACCTCCAGGGCCCTGCCAATCCGCCCTGGAGGAAAATTCCTTCCGACCCCAATATGGCAATCAGCTAAACCCTGAGCATGAGAGGCAAGACTCACCAGCCAGCACCCAAGAAAGAATTCTCTCCAGTAACTCAGTTCCATTCCATCCAACATCCCCTCACAGACCATTGAGCAGACTTATCTGCTGATAATCCAAGATCAATTGCCCAAATTAAACTATCCATATAACATCCCTCCATATACTTATCAAGCTTAGTCTTAAAAGCCAGATAAGTGCTTTTGCTCCACTACTTCCCTCGGACGGCTGTTCCAGAATTCACTCCCCTAATGGTAGAACTTCATCTAATTTCAAGTCTAAACTTCCTAAGATCGGCAGTTTGTACCATTACGTCTTTGTGCTACATTAGTACTGAAACTTAATAATTCCTCTTCCCTCCCTAACGTTAATCCCACCTCGATTATATTTATATAGAGGCAAGCATATCCCCCACAGCTCTTTGGCCAGGCTAAAACATAGCCAAAGCTTCTTGTTATGTCTCCTTTCATAAGCAGGTTTTCCATCCTCATCGATCATCCAGTAGCCCGTCCCCTGAACTGTTCAGTTTGAATTCATCCTTTAAACATGGACACGCAGAACTCCACATTAATATTCCAGGTGGCGTCTCACAGCGCCTATATAAACGGGTACTGAACACCTCCTTTATTCCTGCATGGAAATACCTCGCCTGATGCATCCTAAAACCGCATTGCTTTTTAACAGCCATAATCACATTGGCGGCTTCATAGTCATACCTGCTATCAACCAATACCCCAGTCCTTACTCCTCCTCTGTCTGCTTCCAACTGATGCGTCCCCAACGTATATCTAAAATTCTATTATTATCCCTAGTGCATACCTTGCACTTTTCACTATTATATATTTCATCCTATTACTATTACTCCAGTTTACAAGGTGTCGCAGATCTTCCTGAATAGTATCCGGCCTTCTCCGTGTAGCAATACCCCCAGCTTTGTGTCATTCGCAAAACTTTATTAGCACATTCCCGCTCTTTGTGCCAAGGTCAGTAATAAAAAGGTTAAATAAGATCGGTCCCAAAACCAATCCTTGAGGGACTCCACTAGTAACCTCCTTCCAGCCTGACAGTTCACCCTTCAGTACAAGGTGCTATTGACAAGGAAGAAACAATAACCCTAGTTTTTAAGACACTGGACTAACAAACCTGAAGATTGAAGTCCTCTGTTTACCAGCAGAATAGATACATACTAAACAGGTAGTAGCAATGCAGGATTTCCCACACTGGTCTGCCAGCATCTCTGTTCTGAAAGGACCAAAGCTAGGACTGATATGCTAGTCCAGGCTTTATGACCATTCATATTTTTGGTCTCTCTGCAGAGACTGAGAAAAAGCATGTCAACTAGTGCCAACTGTAATGGCATTTTTTGTGATATGATCACTTGCCCTTTAGGAAGTAGACAGAAACTAAAGGGCCATTTGAACAGAAGGTAATTCAGTCACTACCAACACAGGCTTGATTCAGTGCAGCATCCAGAAGTGAAAAAAATCTGTGTTCCCATAATCAATGCCTTGAACAAACCAGTTGCGCCTTGAATTCTGCAAAACCCAGTGCATTGATTCCATCACCTTCCCAGCTCCATGCACTTGGGATGAGGGATTGAGGTTTAATCAGCTTTTTTGCTCAAACCACTAGAGGCTGGATTGTACCTTTAGGCACAGTCCTGAGCAAAGTATGGTGCAGAAGAACTCTTGCACCTCAGAAGGGTTGCATGTGGCAGTTTGTCCGGTGTTGTGCTCTGGTGCTGACAGGGAAATAATCTGTTACTGCCCTTATGCAGATGTAATATACACCCCCTCTAGTGTCCAGCTAAGTCTGCTGGTGGGCACATATGGGAGGGAAGTCATGGCTCTACTTCTCTTTACTTGCTCCCAGCCCTCTCAACAGCACACAAAGGCAGCATCAAGTGCACAGCCCCTGCTCTTTCCTACTGTGCCTCTTATGATCCAGACAGATCTACTGTATCCATACAAGGAGGTTGAGGGGACTTCATTTCTCCCTAGTGCCTGGCATTCCTCCATTGGACCCAGTCACAATCTAGCCCTAAATTCTTTAAATGTCAGACCCTGGATTTTTTTAAGGCCACTGACTCATTAAAAAAGCAATGCAGAGAATTTTGCCTTTGGTCTCTAAAACTGAATAATCTCTGAGTTCAGTTTGTGCCCTTCATTCCCAATCTTAGAGGGGGCCTGGGTTTTGTATTCAGTATCATTCACTGTATCCTTATTATGTATGTCTAGGTCACTGAATGAGGGAAAAAAACGATAGGTAAAGTTATGTGAAGAGCCAGTTGTGGAGTATATCTTAATTCTGCTCACTGGATACAAGACAAAGCTCCACTTGAAAGTTTGAAAATTGGGTATTATCTCTGCTTCTCTGTGCTGAACAATAACAGGTTCCTCACGCTGCAAGATAAGCACAGAAAATCTGAGAAGCTCGTTATCAGTGAAAAATACTCCAAGAACAATACATGCACATTCAGGTAGAAATAAAGAGTGATTACATTTTTACTAAAGTCAAAAACGCCTTTCTCAAATCCTTCACAAAATAAGTAGTCAGATAAATATATGTGCTGGCAAAAACAGTTTTATCATGTATGCTTCCTAATACGGTTTTGTAGCAGCCATGACCAGCTTCCAAGGAATAGATGTCTTTGATATATAACACCAGAGATAAAACAGTGCTACTGTGCATGGAGCTTGTTAGTCATATCCTGATGCGTCAGTGATGGCTCAGAGCGATAAGGAAGAGAGAAAGGAGGGAAACATTGCTGATGAGACAGCCATTTGGTCACAGCAGTGATTTTACACACATACACATACACACACACACACACACCCTCCCACCATGCAGAGAACTTGAGTGACTTCTGACATAATGTGCAACACAAAATACACAGAAGAGCTGTTCACCTTCAAACAAAAACAAGACCACCCTTTTTTTAACTAAAACTGCACCATCCAGTATTATACAGGAACACTTTGCAAACAGCTATGTAAGCAATAAGGCTGAGTTTGTTTTCACAATAGGCAAAGATGTCATGCATGTCTATGCATGGATATATTTTTGTAATTCTTATCAACACTCCAGAACTCGCATACCTCCCACTTAGGTTCCTAGTAGAGAAGTACCCGACATTCAGTTGCCTAGAAATAAAGGCTATCTATGCAATGGTAACCCTTTTCCCCATTGTGCTTGAGTAGATGTTACTGGGAAGATTCTGTCCCTACTTAAAGCTGTGCCTAACTTTAAGTACTGAATAGTCCTACTACCTTCAATGGGAAAAATCTTGTGCTTAGGTAAGTGCTTAAGTACCTTGTTAAATCAGGGCCTAAGCGTTGAATGCTCAAAAGGATTTAGGCTCCTAACTTCAAACTTCCATTGAAATCAATAGAATTTAGGAGATGTAAATCCTTAACACTTGATCTACACCTTTTCAGGGAAGGAGTCTTTCAGAATGAATCATATGAAATGTATGATTTTTCTAAAACCTGATCTGTATAATACCATTATTTAAAAAAGATTTTCACCACGCACCCAAATGTTCTAGCCAAAGCATTTTGTAAAGCACATACCATCTCACAAGGCTATTTCATGTCATGTGCCAACATTAGAAAGGGATGAACCACAAAAGGATCAGAGGTTTGACTCACTTTGAATATCCTGAAGATGCAAAATTGGGATGGACATCTAAAAAATTTCGGTTGCCTTTTACTGCTTTCAAGATTGAATACACCACAAGGACAGACTTTCTAGCACTGGATCCTCAGTGATACCTCCCCACCTTGTGTTCTAAAATTGCTTCCATCCTCTTGTATTCTTAGCCCTTGATTCCTGATATTCCACTGAAGTGGTTCCTCAGAAACAGGGCAAAGATAAAAATGTTGCAGTTCTGAAGCCCTTTCTTTTCACACAGCTAGCTCACCAGTTGTACAGCTCCTCCCTTCAGCCAACTTCTTCTTTCCCTGCGTTCCTCTAACCCCAGCATGTTCCCGTGCTGTTCACAGGCATCACACAGTTATAGCTTCACCACCAGCCAGCATAGCGCCAGTTACTAAACATGTTTGTCTCCCAGCCATTCCCTAGGAATCCCACTCATCTCTTCTAAATCCTTCCACTTCCCCAGTTCTCCTTACTGCTTTTGCTCCCTCGTACACATGGCTACCTGCCTGTTTCTCCAACGCACTGCTGCACATCAGGCCTTGGTTTTATGGGCTTTGTGGTTAGAATGGCCATAATCTGGGTAGCGTGGTATTTTCTGCTTCTGGCCACAGCAGGAATCCTGAAGCACAGAGGTGTGTGATAATAATAATAATAAAAAAAAAGCTACCGATCTTTGTTGAACCTCAGAAATTGTTTGGCCTCAGAGCTGTTCAAATAGTGGGTGAAGAGTCAGGTCAAGTCTTATTTTACCCATGCCAGATTTGTCACTCTCAAACAAAACTTGATGGCTCTAAAGGAAACTACAAAGGTATGTCACATGGTGACTCATTACCCAGGAAATCAGAACTAAAATAGTAGCTTCCTATACAGGCATGTGTCATCTGAGATACCTAGAGAAACTGAACTTTTAAAATGTACAAGGGAGGTTGCTTTTCAATGTTTTAACTGCCAATAACCCCAAAGAAGAAGTCTGGCATAGTCCTAAAAACTGGATATGTATTTAACCTCCTGCCCTGGAATAATATTTTAGTCCCACTGATGCTGATGGAAGCAGGATCCACTGATTTAGGAACAGAATGATGGAGTAGCAAGATATGGTAAAATTCACAACCTCTCTCGCTCATGTTCCTACTACCTGAGCAATAGATCCAAATAGTTTGGACTTTACAGATACCTCACCCCGTGCCCAGATGTTTTGTACTTACTAACAGCCATTATGTATTAACAGCATTTCCTACTAGGGTAACGAGATAGCAAGTGTGAAAAATCAGGATCGGGGTGGGGCTTAACAGGTGCCTAAGAAAAAGTCCCAAATATAAGGGCTGTCCTTATAAAATCGGGACATCCGATCACCCTATTTCTTTCCATGCCTACATTTCAGACCCACAGGGAACATGCATTACAAACCAAGAGAAATGAACAGGCAGAAAGAATGAGAGAACATAAGAATTGCCACACTGGTCAGAACAAAGGTCTTGTGTTTGACACAGGAAGAAACAAAAAATCTTGTATAGGTGTGATTGGGGTTTACACTAAGGCCAAAGGAGAGATGGAGCAGTACTGCATCAAGAAGGCCTTGCTACTCAGAAATTGCAGAGTATGCTCCAAATGAAGGACCTGCTTAAAAGGGGACACTGACCGTTAGGTGGAGAAAGTAAAGGAGAGGTTGTTTGCAGGACTGAAGCTAGTCTGTAGCTCCAGGAACAGAGGGATCAACAGGGGAAGAGTCTGGGTTGTGGGTAAGACCTAAAAGGCCAGGGACCTGTCCTTTTTTTTCTCTTCATTTCTCCCTGGCAAGGGGGAATCACTGGGAACTGAGAAGTGAGCTAAGAATGACCATCTGAATTGTTGAGACTATTTGAGACCCTTCATTGGAGAGAAGCAGGGTGTTGTGACCATGCTCCAAACTGAAGAGAACAGGGAAGGTAGGAAGTAACCTAGAGGAGCTGGTTTGATGTGTCAACAAGAGGGAACTAGCACACTCCTCCTCTTTTCCACCTGGGCACTGGGCCTGTACCTGGTGAAACGGGAGGGCTTGGGTTCCCATCCATTCCCCTTTCCCTTCATCCAACTGGGAAAAGCCATGGAATACCAGGGGACGACAGACTGTCACTTGACTACCAGGCCCTCTGCTTGCTCAGCTGGGCCATCCAAGGTCTCTGAAGAACTGTTAAGCCATAGCCTGCCCACCAGGCCCCTACAAATGAAGCCTGCTACAATAGGACAGTTAGCACCAACCTTTCAATAGGGAATATTTATGCCTAACTCTTATAATTGTCTAATCCTTTTAGAATCCTGTTATGGTTCTTTGGCTCAACGATATCTTATGGCAATGAATTCCCCTGGCTAATTATGTCTTGTGTCAAAAGATATTTCCTTTGATCCATTTTAAATCTGTTTCTTTTCCATTGCATTTGATGTCCCCATGTTCTTCTATTATGAGAAAGGGCAAAGAATAGTGCCCAATTTCTTTTCTCTATTCACTTCTCTATTTTGATATCTTTAACATGACCCCTCTTAGGCATGGTGTACACTACAAATTTTTACCAGGCTTAATTCTCCATTAGCTGGCGCAATGGTGAGAACAACTTGTCTTGGTCCACACTAACCACTTGAATGTGTTCAGCATTGTATCAGTTACCTCAATCCCTGACAGCTGTGTTCTGACACTGTAACATTTTCCAGTGTTGACTGGCTCTAATTATCTCCTCTTTGAATTAATCTGTACAATCTTTCTATATGGAAGCCTTTTGGTGCCACTGATCATTTATCTATCCCATCTCTTCTCTTCTCATTGCCACACTAGCAGTATATGCTGAGTTTTTTTAAGTTATGATAACTGACCAAAAATGAACACACTATTCAGAGGGAGGGCATCCCATTGATTTATATGATTCTATTATAATAGCTTAGGTTTTATTTTCTGTACCATTATTTATGTATCCTAACATTTCATTTGCTTTTTTGACTGCTGCATGCATTGAAGTAACATTTTAATTGAGCTCTCCACAATGGTTCCCAAGGTGTTTTTTCCTGAGCGGTTACGGTTAATTTAAAATCCAGGAAAGTGTATGAATTATTTCTTGCACTGTGCATTAGTTTACATTTTTCAACGCTGAAGTTCACCTTTCATCATGCTGCCTAATTGCCAAACTTTGGTCATAGTCCCTCTAAAATTTTTAGCTATGATTTTTTTTATGAGTTAGAGATGCAAAGATTCATACTTTATGGTCAGATGGGACCATCACGATCATCTATGGAGATATATACCTAGCCTGACCCCCTGCACATCGCAGGACACAGAACCTCTCCACTCCTGTAATAGACTCCTAACCTTTGGCTGAGTTACTGAAGTTCTCAAAGCATGATTTAAAGACTTCAAGTTATAGAGCAGCAGTTCTCAAACTTTTTTACTGGTTACCCCTTTCATACAGCAAGCCTATGAGTGTGACTCCCCTTATAAATTAAATTGGATATGTCTACTATTTGCTAATAGCACTCATGGATAGGCCATATGCCATTGTAGGCAATCTCATTATATCATCCATTCCATAAATGTATCTATCTCACTTTTAAAACAAGTTAGTTTTTTTGTCCCCACTACTCCCCTTGGAAGGCTGTTCCAGGTCTTCACTCCTCTGATGGTTGGAAGCCTTCATCTAATTTCAAGACTAAACTTATTGATGGCCAGTTTTCATCTGTGCTAACATTGGCCTTTAACTTCAATAACTCCCCTCCCTCCTTGGTGTTTATATAGAGATGTTTTTATAGAGATGTATTTATACATCTGATGTATGTATAGAAAGCAATCTCCCTTCATCTTTCCCTTTGTTTTACTAAATAAGCCAAGCTCCTTATTTCTCCATTCCCTAGATCATTCTCTGAGACACCATCCCCTTAAACAGTCAAAACTATGTTTGTGCATTTCACCCAATACACTTCTTAGCTATCTTTGTTTCTGTGCTTCTTAAGAAAATCTGAACAGCCATCCAATAAGCCTTGTGTATACTATGAAATGTCTCCATTGCTGACAATAGCCATCTGTAATAGGTAACTGGTGATGAACATGAATAAACAGGTCCAAACTCTGTTTAACACAATTTCAGAAACTGTGGTTGAATCTTAGTTTAAGCAGGGCTCAGCTATGAGTTCTAAACTGATGCAGACCATGGTTGGATTTGTGTTTTCTTTCAGGTAAACCTTATTCAGCACTGGTTTAACTGCACCCACTGGTCTCACCCATTATTGGCAATGGGTAAGTTGCTTACGTATAGTGTTTCAGCAAGGGATACAGTGTGTCTGGAAGGACTGAGTGAGGATCCAGCAGCAGGATGGACAATTATTCTTAGAATGTCCCACCACATTGGATATGTCTACAGCATGGGTAGACAGATTAGCACAAACTCAAGGTAGCACATTAAAAAAAGACTCAGGCTACCCACCCAAGCTCAGACTTGGGGGTCAGGTGGGCTTGAGAATCCAAGCTTCTGCCTGTGTTGCAATGTCCACACTGCTATTTTTAGCACACTAGCCCAAACTCAGCTAGTACAAGTGTCTACCCATGCTGAGACACTTGCTCCCAGCAGCATTGTAGACATACCCATAGAGAACAAAAGAGGACAGGCCAAACCACTCACCTTAATAAGGTCATGGATGCCATGGATGCTCTGCCAAAAAACTGGGCCAATTGGATGTAGATAGATAAACATGTTCCAGCCCAGGTCTGTGGCATGGAAAAGCACTGTTAGCTGATTATTAGTACTAAATAAGTTGTAACCATGTTTTGTGTGGACACATGGTTACAGTGATCCATGTCAACAACTCGTTACAAACTCAGTTAACATTTGCAGAGTTGACAGACTTTTTGTCAGGTCCCTTTGGAAATCCCCTGCAGTCTTCCCTAGTCTTGACTAACCTAAATAATTGTGTGTTACTTCACTGTCTCTCGTCTTCTCAAGACCTTTAATTATTATATTAACCATCACCCATCCTAGCAGAGAGCTTTGACATGCTGCACTGCTGGCATTTCACTATACTGAGAACAGACCATTAATTTCTAATCTTTGTTTTCTGTCTCTTCACTAGAATTTTACCTCTCACTTTGTGACTATACAGAGGAGGAGGAAGCACATAAATAATGTAACAAAATCCTAATCCTTAGTTTGTGGGGATCTCCCTTGATGTGTTTTGTCTAATGAGCATATTTCAAGGAGACCTCAGTAAATGAAAATCTCTGGGCTTTGCATCTTTAATCATTGGACTGAATTTTAGGAGTGAAGATCATTCCCAAGTGAAAGTGTACCTGTGCACTTCAGATTACTTGCTTATATGCTTGCTTACATTCCTTCCATTCCTTCCATACCATTTCTGCTTACATAAAAAGTTGCTCCCTTCATTGAAATTCCCTATAATATTGCATGTGAAACACTTCCTTCTCCCCACCCTGCAAAAATAGCCCACAGGACCCACCTCCAAACCTCAAATGTTGCCCAGAGAATGGAGTCAACCTTCGGAATCAGCAGGAGGTGGTTAGAGCCATTTTCATGGAATCCCTGCGCCTCTTCAGCAGCTCAGTGCAGTTGGCAGCTCTGACTGTGGCCCCAGCCAGGTGTCATTTCAGGCCTAGACCAGTGACAGCTTTTCTCCACACCAAATGTCACAATGGAAGGTTCACTATTTCACAGCCTTACAGGACTAACAAATGAAAGTTTATACTATTGGAAAGGGGAGAGTCGCAGGTTCCTGACGGGACCTAGTACTTACTTCTGGCCCATCACAGTTAACAGGCATCAGACTTTAAAAATACAACTTGTTACTTTAAAGGCAAAGCAATATTTTTAAAAGGTTTAATGGCTCCCTCTGGGCCCCGCACAGTTGGGGTCCTGGTAACTACGGCACTTGGCTTTACAGGAAGAGGAACAAAAAATAGTACTAATATTCTTTTTAAAAAAAAAAACAAAAAAAAACCCCCTCCAAATCATTCCTAATATATATAATTTGTAATGAGGCATACACAGAAAACATGAGGCTAGATTCTCTACTATGTTAGTCTGGCTTTATGTGAATGTAAATTCAATGAAAAGAATAGATAATCTGGCTCACCTCTGATGTTGTGATATAGGTTTTAAAGGCATTCATGTGGGATGGTTTGCATAACAACTGTAGAGTTACTCCTTATGAGTTCTGTGGCCCTCTGTAACTGGTACTGATAAAGGTAGACATTCACAAAGGGCAGCTAGGTACTGTAGTGGCTTCTAGTGGTTCCTCTTGGTCAGCCTCAGAGGGAGGCCACTCTGTCTCACTATGACACCTAGCTATCAATAATCAATTGGTGGGGGATTAGCAAGATATAGTAGCAGTTAATGGTCTAGGACCCCAGCCTGTTGGGGTTAGGGGCAAATAACCAGCAGTCTGTCATCCAAGCTCCCTCACTTGGGCAGATGGCAACCACCATCAGGCTCTAGCCCTCTGGGCAGGTAGAGCAGCTAGCAGTCTTTAGCCCAGCTTTCTGGCCTGGGCAGACCACAAACACAGGCCTCCTGGCCTCAGGTGCCTGCTCTCTCAGGGGAGGGGTTGGCAGTGGGAGGATAGGGAGACCTAGGCCCACCCTACTCACCAGGTCCCAGCCCTGGACCCAGCAGTAGTGAGTTATCCCGCCACTGGGTCACTGGGGATCCCACTGCAACACACTGACTCAACTCCTGGTACCACAATCGGACTAATGTCTGGTTTCCCTGGGCTACTTCTTACCCCAGGCTGTTCACAGGACTCTGTCATTTGCACGTACTCTGTCTCCTCAGGGTACTCGGTGGACAGCAGTCCTAGCAGCTCCTTGGGGTATTTGGTGGACAGCAGCACGGCAGGGCCATCTGTCTCTTTCACTGGCTCCAATGCAACTGAACTGGAAGCCCTGCCTCTTATACTTCCTGCCCTGGCCCTGTGCTTGCAGCACAGGGGGTAGGCCCGGCCTGAATCCTCCCACCAGGGCGCAGGCAGTGGTTCCTTCCAGTCAGCCTTGGAGGGAGGCCATTCCAGCTCACTACAGCTGCCCAATGCCCACTGAATGTCAATGGGTGCTGGGCAGCGCATTCCTTCTAGTGCCTTTGAAAATCTCTTCCAAAATCTTTAAACCATACTAGTTCATCATATTTTCCATACCGATAGTCAGCTACAGATACACTGTTCTCCAACAAGAAATGCAGGGAATACTAATATGAGAGAATACAGGTCAAGTTCCTGGTATACGCACGACTTCATTTCTGAATTCATACAAGATGTATAGGACAAAAATAAAACACATAATAAAAATTCCACTCCAATTAATTCATCTCCTCACAGTTGAGATGCTGCTGGCACTTGCCATGTAGATATATTCTACTTTTATTTAAACCCCAGCAAGTTTATTTAAATCCCAGCTGTTGTTACTTTTTCCTCTTCTGTTATTCAGTATCTTGTGGTCCAGCTCAGTTAGTCCTTTGCTGCAATGAAAGGTGATGCTGCAGCATGGAAGCAAATACCCCCTTCCACCTTCTTTTTTCTTTTGCCCTCAAAAAAGATAGAATAATAGAAGGAAGTGGCTGCACTGTGCCAGTGGCTGGATCAACTGACCAATCTCTGACTGAATTGTTTTTAAATCTTGTCTTAATTCAGAAACAGAAGCCAGAAGTGCATAAACAGTCTGTGGAAGAGAAAAGGGGAACACTTTCCAGATGCATCTCTCCCAAGTTCTAAAATGAACTACTATTTGAAGATGGGGAGTCGGGGAGACATTTGGTAAATTGGACAATGTCAACACAGGCAATATGGAGACTTAATCTCAGCTTCAGTTTAACACTCAATACGTTTTACCTAGAGATCTTAAGGTGCTTTACAAGGCTGGCTAAGCATTATTAACTACTCTATTTCACAGCGGATAAATCTGAGGAAGAGATGAAGTAGCATATCCAAATTCATACAGAGTCAGTGGCACCGATCTGATCAGAACCCAGGTAACTAGATACCCAGAACTCATATCCTGACTCCCACTGGACAAAGATATAAAGAAACAAACAGGCTAAACAGTACATATTGCTTACAGTGAGTGTCCCCTTTAAAGGTCTGTCTACCCTGGAAAAATTAATCATGGTTGATAGTACAGGGTAACTAGAGCTGCCCCTTTTTCTTTCTTCAGTCATGTTTGAAAATGGTTTGGTTGCCGTTGCAGACTTGGCCAAGATCTCTTCAGCAACTGTAACAGAAGCATGCCAGTGGGAGGAGAGGTGCTAAAAGCATTTTGGTCTTGTCTAAGAATACTACTGAAAAGAGTCTGAACACAAGATTGGGAAAGAAGAACTCAATCCTGTTGTTGACAATAATCCCTTCTTAGCCTTTGGTAACTGACTTAACATCTCTGCTTCATTTTCCAGATCTGTGAAATGCAGGGACAGCTCCAGGCACCAGCACACCAAGCGCGTGCCTGGGGCAGCAAGCCGTGGGAGGCGGTCTGCCGGTTGCTGTGAGGGCGGTAGTCAGGCAGCCTTTGGCGGCGTGCCTGCGGGAGGTCTGCCGGTCCCACGGCTTTGGCAGCAATTTGGCGGCAGGTACGCCGAAGGCGTGGGACTGGCTGATGTCCCGCAGGCAAATTGCGAAATCTGTGGGACCAGTGACCTCCCGCAGGCGTGCCGCCGAATCCACATTACCAGCAGAGCTCCCGCAGGCACGCCACCGAAGGCTGCCTGACTGCTGTGCTTGGGGCAACAAAATACATAGAGCTGCCCTGGTGAAATGCTAAGACTACATAATGCTCTCTGTATCTTTATTGTCAGATGGTAACATTCTTTATGAGGGTATCCAAACTTAGAGCAATTGAGTTTACTCTAAAAATTGCTGTGATTTTTCTTTTCTGAAAGTGTCAAAACCTGTAGCCTTCAATTTCCTATAATCTGTAGTAGATGAATGAATGTAGTAATGTGAAATTGAAGGCGAAAGATCCAAAAGCCACATCAAAAGAGAATATTTTTGTGATACAGAAGAAATTTCAATTGTTTACAAAAATAAAAGAAAAAGAAATAAGTAGGGACACAATTTTAAGGAATCAGATTTATTATGAGGATATCAGTGCTTCCAGAGTAAAAATGCAAGGCAGCTCTGTCTCTGTTTTGTGAAGAACAGAATTACAATATGTGTTTCTATGGTGTGACTTTAATTGCTGTTTTGCAAATGGCTGTCTTATCATTGGAAACTAAGAGAATGTGAACATCCTTGAAGACTTCTTGTTCTTTTGTTGAAAGATTTATGTTGCCAACCTTCACACAGGGTGATATATAGGTTCAAATCTTTACTAACTAATTCCAGTCTTCCTGAAGTCCAGAAGTTGAAATGCAGGTATAATAGCACATACGATTCACTTATCAGATTTCTCAGCAAGAGAAGTTAAATAAGAAACATCAGAACAGTTTATCAAATGATCATGACCTACACCCACACTACTATCCATTGAAAGCTCAGAATGTGCTTGGTCTGCTGGAGAGTGTAAAAACTGATAACCAGGCAGACAAAAGAAACAATGAAATAGAGAAAATATTCTGGGGAGACACTATTTCAGATAAAGAAGTCAAGATAATTTGTGATGAATATTATAGGCATTAGAGAGTCTAGAATTTGTTGTTAGAGAGATTTGAAGCAAAAATAAAACATTCTATTTGCCACACAAAGACATGAAGTACTGATGCATTTAGAAAACTCCATTGCTTACGAATTTGTTTTAGAGTAGACCAAGGAAACAAATGAAGCTAAACTATCAGCAGTCTTGAAAATCAGATGTGCAAGTAAAGCAGTAAGATCATGTAAAGGTCAGATTTTATGGCAAAAATCAAGGATTAAATCATGGGAGCTGTCAGCATTGATAGAATCATATATTTCCTTTTTAATACAAAGCCGTGATCATGGACTGTGTTCCTGTGGTAACAGACAAGGTTGGTATCAGAATTATGATGTAAATGAATGGATCCTCATATACCTTCTGACTCACAGTCACTGAAAGATAGACACAGGAACTTAGCTGTAACTTCTCCAAGAATACCATTAAAAAAGAACAAAGAAGAAAGGGTCTGTGTGCTGACAGAGGACTCTGCACACTTTTGACAAGATAGTAATAATGAGAGCAAAGAATCTGCTTTTCCTGTTTCTCTCTCTCTCTTCTTTTTATTTCTTGTTCCATTGTCCTTCAAAGATTATATTGTCAGGCCTGAAATATTTATGAATAAAGTTGAACAAGATTTGATAAATGGAATGAAATATTGATTCCAAACAAAGTTTTTATGCAAGTTTTTATTTTCATTCTCCATAAATGTGTGTAGGTGTGTGAGTGGTGGTGTGAGTGCACAGTACATACATTTCTACATAACTGAGGACAAAATGTCCTTGAAAGTATAACAAAGTTAAAAACAACCTCAGGACTAGTCAAGAGACTGCTGGTTTTCCCTTGTAAAAAGCCAATCTCTCTATGCTTGGATGAACTTATATTTAGTTACAATTCTTCTGTCAAGCTAGCTGTTATGTGCCAAAAAGTGACTCTGTCTGAATGACATAGTGGGATACCATATTTATTCTCTCTCAATGGCTTTCACAACAAATGCATACAGGTTACAAGTCCAGAAATGATTTTTCTAACTGCCAGTTCTCTAAATTCAATCTGGGACCTGAAAAATAAGTAATGTTCTTTCCAGGGCGGTGTGGAATATTCAGTGAAATTCAAAACACATCAAAATTATTGGCTTTTGCATTTTCATTTTAAGTTGACTTCATTGCTCTTGTTCTGAAAAATGCCTGTGAAATGTTAAAAGGTCTTCATTCAAAATTGTCCTATTTTTAATCGCTTTAGAGTGGTCCGAAGTGCAGATTTATATACATAAATCCACAAGCATTAACCCTGAAAATTTGAAATAAAAAAAAATTGTTCAGAGGGAGTTCTGTTTCGGCCTTTAAACAATGGCCAATACATTTAATTTCCATACACTTTTATGTGAAACTGTCCATTTCACAAAAATGTACTGAAATCCAAAATTGTTGAGTTCTGCAGTAGTCTAGAACAAGGGTTCTTAACCTTTTTCTCTCTGAGGCCCCCCTCAATGTCGTACAAAAACTCCAGGGCCCAGCAGGGTGGCGGGGATGGGAGGGCTTGGGCTGGGGCCTTGAGCATAGGTGTAGTTTGACTTCTATTTGGGGAAGGGGAGAAGGAGCCGGGGGTCCAGGGAAGGAGTGCCACCTCTACCCCCGTCTGGGGTGGCGGTGCAACCAAAAATTATAACTCAAAGGTAGGGAGCTTAGCTCAAAAAGTTTGAAAACAGCTTAGGGTGCAGGCAGGGCATAGCTCAAGGTGTAGAGAGCTGGTAGCTGGAGATGTGTGCACACAGGCGGTGACTGCAGATGCAAGGAAAGGGGGGGCTAGGGGTTGTTTGCAGGCATAGGGTAGCTCAGGGCGCAGGGAAGCGGATAGCTGGGGCTGTATGCAGGCAGAGGGTGCTAAGAGTGTAGGGAGGCATAGCTCAGGGTGCAGGGAGAGAGGTACTAGGGGCTCTGTGCTGGGAGGGCTTCCCTGCGGTCCCTGTTCCCAGAGGAGTCTGCTAGCCAAGGAGCCAGGTCTCCCCACCCGGGCGGCTCTTACCTGCTGCCTCTGCGCAAGCAAAGCAGGCTGGAACTTGGGAGCTGAGGAGCAGTTTCAACCAGCAGGAGAGGAGGGAACGCTGTGGCTGCCTGACAATTTTGTTGAGTATGGACTAAGCAGATAAGAACCCAGCTCACTAATCTTGACTCGTACTAGCTCTTTGATGCTAACTAACGTACACATCTTTTTAGGTGTTCAGGTAAACACATATGGATGTGCCACAGTAAAGAAAGCAGGTATATTTCAGGGACTCTTAATATGTTTGTATAACAGCCTACCACAATGGGGTCCAGAGCTTGAAATATCAGGGTGTTATTACAGTGTAAGTCCTCAGTGCTGCAAGTTCTTGTGGTCAAGCAGTCTGCTGCACTTATTTGGAGACCAGTTGTCTCCAGTAAAGCTCTATGAGGGCTTAGCAGTCTGCCTACACACAAGAAGTTGTAGGATTGGGATAGAAACATAAAAATAAGACTTAGGATATAATAAATAAGCAGATAAACAAACATTTCTATGCTTAGCAATGATTTGTCATGTTAATATAATCCGTTTTCTGACTATAACACCCATTTTGGGTTTTGATGCTCAGTAGAGCTGGATAAATGAAGCAAAATATTTCTCATGAATATTTATTTAAGTTTTGAAATGAATTAGCTTCAGTCTTCTTTTCCCCCCATTGAGTTTGTTCTCCAAACAATAAGAATTCAATAATTGTGGAAATCAAATTTCAAAGTCTCACACATAAGCATTCACGGGAACCCAATTTTAAATTTGCACATGCAAGAATTAACCCTGGGATTGCTTGCAAGCTCATCAATGGAGGATTGGAAGCAAGACCATGTGAATTTTGTGACCAATCACAGCTAAGCAACACAACTCACCTTCTAAATAACCACCAAGTCATAAAGTAAAAATGTTTGAAAAGTTTTTCATTGAATGCATTCAAATAACAAATTCATTGGAGGAGATCACAATCTCTTTGCACATACTCCATACGCTAAAAAAAGAGACTAAATTTGTCTTATAAATTATTCACCGTGAAGTATTCACTCTACTGCTGAATTCAAAAAGAATTTTACAATGAATTAAAAATAACATGGAATCTGATCCACAGTTTTCACCATTTTGGTGCACTGCAGAGAAAAGAGGCTGGTACTTGTATCGTATCTATGAATGTGTTACAAGGTCCTCTCTGTGCTCATAAATATATGATGATTTTTTATAGTCCCCAGCTACAGAGCCATGGGTCTTTATCTCAAGCTGTAGAAGCTCATGATTTTAGCATTGAAGGTCCCTGATGCAGTCCCTGGTATGTTGGCCAAATTGGTGACCATCACATACAGACATCATGGAATGAGATGTCTGTTGTGTATAGACGTATGGGATGCATGCACATATATAATATATATTGTGAAGTGATGATTAGGCTCAACAAATGAAAGGATAAGATGTTGGGCTTTTGTACAGTTGAAAAGTTGGATTTCTTAAAATATAATCTGTCAGATAAACCACCAAAGTAATCAACAGTGAAATCACACAAATTAGAAATAGGACAAAGAGATGGCTGGGGCAGTTCAAAAGAGTTACTTAGTGCAACCAGATCACACACTATTGCCCTTCCTGGTAAGCTTTGCTCCAATATTTCCTTCAAACATACGAATGACGATGGAGACAGCAGGAAGATGGAGGCCTCCTTACACAGGAGGAATTAAAATTGCAATGTATAGTGGGATGAGGGGCAGGGGAAATCAAGTTAATAACTATCTTCAAAAATATTAATTTTATCTTCATGCCTTGTTCTGTCTGACCTCTCTGCAAGGACATAGTCAAAAACATCTCGTCAGTGCATCTGTGCACATTTTTAGCTCAAGAATGTTAAGTGTAAAGATGTGACAAAACCTATTAATATTATTATATCCAATCTGAAACAACATGTTCTGGCCATATAATCTAATGCCAGAACATGTCAACTTTGATTAAAACAACCTAAATTTCTTGACTGACAACTAACAAACCAATTCTATAAGTGTTGTTGATGGGGGCCAAATCACCAGTGGTGTTGTAGTGAAAGACCCTGTGTTTCAGTGTCACTCCCTTTGCAACTAATTTCTGCAGCCCTGTTGAGCAGTTTCTGCAGCAAAGGCAAGGATGGTAGTCCCCACATTATTTGTATGTGTCATATTTGTGTATGGTGATGTATAATAAATGGACAACGAGCTTCTCTTAAATTCTAGGAGCCAGGTTTTTAAAAGTATTTAGGTGCCTAACTCACAGTAGGCATTAGATACCTAAATACCTTTAAAAGTCTGGTTCTGGGGGAGAATCCCCTTCCCTCTTGAAAAACTGGCCTTCAAGTACCTTCCTCTCTCCCCAGAAGTCTGCCTAAAATCATGATCCTTGCAGCATGCCTTGAAGACAAACAAACAAGGAGTGGTGATGAGTTCCAAAGGCAAAGTCCATCAGGGAGAACATCCTACCAGCAGCCCCCTTTCTTTTCGACCAGAAGAAACCCAGCTTGAGTGCCTCAACGGGTCTATTCTATCCTAATACTGCTCTTATCATCACAGTGTCTGAATGCCTTCCAGTGGTGTATTAAGTGGGTTGACTAATATTCATCACCAAGACGTGGTTTCTCAAGTAGAGAGTCCCAGGCCGTCAAAAACTATGTAGGTCACAATCTGTATCTGAAATTCTACCTGGAATCCTACAGGTGCTCACTGCAGATCACCGCTGTAATATGCATATGGTGAGTTACCCTGGTACTGCATTGTGCACCAGCTTCAGTTTCCAAATGGATTTAAGATGGAGCCTGAAGTTGAGCATGTATCTGTAATCTAGTTTTAAGATGACAAAGGAATGAATCATGACAGTAAGATCTGCATCAGAAAGGAAGTTACAACCTCCTAGCCAGATGCAAATGAATAAAGGCAATCCTGTCTAATGCTGAAACCTTGGATATCCACAGAAGTAAGAAATGGCAGGCAAATAATCAGAGTAGCGGATACAATCCTTGCAAGGTCTTTCTCAAACCTAGTCCACTAACATCACCTATTCTATCCAGAATGACCCTCAGTCAGCTTGCTTTCGTCTATGCTCTCATGTGCACCTGGCACTAAGAAAGGCATTCAAATACACTAGTGGTTCTCAAACTTTTGTATTGGTGACCCCTTTCACACAGCAAGACTTTGAACGCAACCCCCTTTATAAATTAAAAACATTTTTTAAATATTTAACACTACTATAAATGCTGGAGGTGAAGGGTGGTTTGAGGTGGAGGTTGACAGCTCGCAACCCCCCATGTAATATCCTCGTTACCCCCGAGGGATCCTGAGTCCCAGTTTGAGAATCCTGGAAATATACCATCTGAGTTGAAAGAAATAGAGACATGCAGCAGAGGTGTTATTCATGTTTCCGTAGTACTTTATTTATGGCCTTATGTACATATTGAACAAAAGGGAGAACAAGATGAAAACCTTCAGTGTTCCACAGGAATGTTCTCTTATCGAAGAAGAGCAATGCAGGTGTGACCCTAAGCATCCCTGTATTTGCACCCTATGCACTACTGCAATGATATTTGTACAAAATATGCTTTGTGAGGTATTGTTTGAAAATTAGCAACGCATTGGTCAGTAATATCATTGTGGAATATATGTGACGATGCTGCATGTGGAGTTATGGATGTCCTCTAGGCAGCAGTGACCATGAAATGGTTGTGTTCAGGATCTTGACAAAAGGAGAGCAGCAGAAGATGGACTCTAGACTTCAGACTTGGACTCTCTCAGGGAACTGATGAGCAGGATCCTCTGGGAGGCTAATATGAGGGGGAAAGAAGTCCAGGAGAGTTGGCTGTATTTTAAAGAAGCCTTATTGAGGGTGCAGGAACAAACTATCCCCATGTGCAGAAACAATAGCAAACATGGCAGGAGACCAGCTTGGCTTAACAGGGAACTCTTCAGTGAGCTTAAACACAAAAAGGAAGCTTACAAGAAGTGGAAACTTGGACAGATGACCAGGAAGAAGTATAAAAATATTGCTCGAGCATGCAGGGGTGTAATGAGGAAGGCCAAATCACACTTGGAGTTGCAGCTAGCAAGGGAAGTTAAGAGTAACAAGAAGGGTTTGTACAGGTATGTTAGCAACAAGAAGAAGGTCAGGGAAAGTGAATGGGGGAGGAAGCCTGGTGACAGATGATGTGGAAAAAGATGAAGTACTCAATGCTTTTTTTGCCTCAGTTTTAGCAGACAAAGTCAGCTCCTAGACTGCTGCACTGGGCAGCACAGTATTGGGAGGAGGTAAGCAGCCTTCAGAGGTGAAAGAACAGGTTAAGGACTATTTAGAAAAGTTGGACATGCACAAGTCCATGGGGCCGGATCTAATGCATCCGAGGGTGCTGAGGCAGTTGACTGATGTTATTGCAGAGCCATTGGCAATTATCTCTGAAAACTCGTGGCTATCGGGGGAGGCCCCAGATGATTGGAAAAAGGCAAATATAGTGCCCATCTTTAAAAAAGGGAAGGAGAAGAATCTGGGGAAGTACAGACTGGTCAGCCTCACCTCAGTCCCTGGAAAAATCATGGAGCAGGTCCTCAAGGAATCCATGTTGAAGCACTTGGAGGAGAGGAACGTGATCAGGAACAGTCAACATGGATTCACCAAGAGCAAGTCATGCCTGACCAACCTGATTGCCTTCTATGATGAGATAACTGGTTCTGTGGATATGGTGAAAGCAGCTGACATGAAATATCTTGACTTTTAGCAAAGTTTCTCCCACAGTGTTCTTGCCAGCAAGTTAAAAAAGTATGATTGGATGAATGGATTATAAGGTGGATAGAAAACTGGCTAGGTCATCGTGCTCAATGGGTAGTTATCAATGGCTCCTGTCTAGCTGGCAACCAGTATCAAGCGGAGTGCTCCAGGGGTCTGTCCTGGGGCCAGTTTTGTTCAACATCTTCATTAACAATCTGGATAATGGGATGGATTGCACCCTCAGCAAGTTTGTGGATGACACTAAGCTGAGGGGAGAGGTAGATACGCTAGAGGGTAGGGATAGGGTCCAGAGTGACCTAGACAAATTGGAGGTTTGGCCTAAAAAAAATCTGATGAGGTTCAATAAGATCAAGTGCAGAGTCTTGTACTTAGGATGGAAAAATCCCATGCACTGCTACAGGCTGGGGACCGACTGGCTAAGCGGCAGTTCTGCAGAAAAGGATCTGGGGATTACAGTGGACAAGGAGCTAGATATGAGTCAACAGTGTGCCCTTGTTGCCATGTTGAGCTGCATTAGTAGGAGCTTTGCCAGCAGATCAAGAGAAGTGATTATTCCCCTCTATTCGGCACTGGTGAGGCCACATCTGGAGTACTGTGTCCAGTTTTGGGCCCCCCACTACAGAAATGACGTGGACAAATTAGAGAGTGTCCAGAAGAGGGCAATGAGAATGATCATGATCAGGGATCTGGGGCACCTGACGTATGAGGAGATGCTGAGGGAACTGGGCTTGTTTAGTCTGCAGAAGAGAAGAGTGAGGGTTGGGGGGATTTGATAGCAGCCTTCAACTACCTTAAGGGGGGTTCCAAAGAGGATAGAGCTAGGCTGTTCTCAGTGGTGGCAGATGACAGAACAAGGAGTAATGGTCTCAAGTTGCAGTGGAGGTCTAGGTTGGATATTAGGAAAGACTATTTCACTAGGAGGGTGGTGAAGCACTGGAATGTGTTACCTAGAGAGGTGGTGAAATCTCCATTCTTAGAGGTTTTTAAGGCCTGGCTTGACAAAGCCCTGGCTGGGATGATTTATTTGGGGTTGGTCCTGCTTTGAGCAGTGGTTAGGACTAGATGACCTCCTGGGATGTTTTCCTCCAACCCTAATCTTCTATGATTCTATGAAAGTCTGTATTTGAACAAAGTAGAAAACAGGTTTGCGCAGGACTTGAATACAAATGATGCTTCCATACACTTTAAGAGAGATGTTTTTCAAAGTTTTAGTGGACTCTAAAGAGATGGGCAATGAACCCCTAAGTTATCTTTCACCTAAGAAGACAAGAGAAACCCACACCTTGTACTTTCATGGAAAGTTCTAACTGAGAGAGTCAGCCATGCTGGACCAAGTGTAATTGCTGAGAGAAACCATCTTACAAAGACTGTCATGCTAGATAAAGTTTTAGACTTTTATATTTGTGTTTTCACTTTTAGTTGCTTGTAATCATCTCTACCTTTACTTCTTTTACATGGCATCTTGTAACCTATGTTCTGTTGTTAATAAATGTGTTTAATTTTAATTTAAACCATCCACTGCTGTGTTTGAATTGAAGCAATTGCTAACTACAGTTAATATGGGAAGCTGCTGGTTATTGTCTCTTTAAAGAAGCAAACAAACCTCATTGGTTCTTTCAGTGGCCCAGCAGATGACTGGACACTTAGGGCAGATGTTTTTGGGGAAATTCAGGACTGGTGGTGTGCTAGGGCCACTTGACTAGTAGTAGAAAGACTTTTAGAGACTTACTGAACCAGGGCTGCTTATCGCACAGATGAGTGCATGTGTATATGCTGGCTGGGAGCATCCAGACAAGGGAACTACAGTAGCAGAGCATTTTAAAGCGCCCAGGATTCCAAGGCAGGCAGTGACATAAGCTCTCAATCGTGTGAATTGCACCCCAAGGTGTGAGACAGCCACTATTACTTGGGATCTCTCAGAAACACCATAGAATCATAGAAATGTAGAGCTGGAAGGGAACTTGAGAACTCATCCAGTTCATCGCCCTGAGGCAGGACAAAGTACATATGGATCATCCCTGACATGTTTGTCTAATCTGTTCTTAAAAACCTTCAGCGATGAGGATTCCATAGCCTTACTTAGTCACCTTCTAGTACTTAACTATCCTTAGAAATTTTTCCTAATATCTAACCTATGAGATCAGAATGAAGCTACTTGAGAACAGCTCCAGCTCAGAAGAGGATTCTTTGCTTCAGTCTGGATTCTTTGCTTCAGTCTTTACGGCTGAGGATGATAGGGAGATTCCCAAACCTGAACTGGCTTTTGTAGGTGACAAATCTGAGGAACTATCACGGATAAGTTCACTAGAAGGAGGTTGGAATAAACTGATAAACTCAACATTAACAATCACCAGACCAGATGGCAAATTCACCCAAGAGTTCTGAAAAACATTCAAATAAAGAAGTTGCGAACTATTATACTAAGGTTTTGTAACCTTCCTTAAACACTTCAACCAATGACTGGAAGTAGCTACATGTAACACCAATATTTAAAAGGGCTTCTAAGGTGATCCACGGCAATTACAAACGTAGTCAACAGTACGGACAAATAAGTATCGAGAACCAATAGTTAATGGAATAAAATTGTCAGACACATAGAATAAACATAAAAATGTTGACAACGTCAACATGGTTCTCTGTAAAAGGTGAAATCATGTCTAAAACAAATCTCTATTACGAGCTTGAAGGGGTCAAAAAGCAGTGATCAAGGATATCCAGTGGACATAGTGTACTTAGATTCCAGAAAGCCTTTGACAAGGTCCCTCACCAAAGCGCTCTTAGTAAATAAGCGTCATGAATAAAGGGAAGTCTCTTCATGATTGAGAACTGCTACAAGACAATGGGAAAAAGGGAGGAATAATGGCAAATTCGTCAGATGGAAGAGGGTAACTAGGTGTTCCCAGGTCATACTAGACCCAACCATTCAATTTAATTCAAAAAATAATACTGGAGAAAAGGGTAACATGAGGTAGCAAGTTTGCAAGAAAACTAAACTACTCAAGATAGTAAGACCAAGCAGATGTGAAGAACTCAAAAAAGATCTCACAAAACTAAGTGATTTGGCAACAAAAGTGCAAATGAAATTAAATGTGGATAAATGTAAAGTGATGCACATTGGAAAAAATAACCCAACTATAACTACAATGATGGGGCTATATTTAGCTACAATGAGTCAGGAAAAAAGTCTGCGTCTCGTGGATAGTTCTCTGAAGATGTCCACAAGTTAAGCAGTCAAAAAGCAAACAGGATGTTAGGAATCATTAAAAAGGGATAAGAGAATAAAGACTGAAGAATAATTTATGCCTGATAAACCATGGTTACCAAAAACCACATCTCAAATACTGTGTAAAGATGTGGTCTCCTCAGCTCAAAAAAGATATCTAGCACTAGAAAGGTTCAGAAAGGGCAACTAAATGATTAGGGTTTGGAGAGGTCCGTATGAGGAAGGATTAAAGAGGGCTAGCAGCTTCAGCTGGGAAAAAGGAGACTAAGAGGGGAATATGATAGAGTATATAAAATCATTATGATGAAGAAAGGATAAGAAAAGATTTTTACTTAATTCCCATAATTACAAGAACTAGGGTACCAAATGAAATTAATAGTAGCAGGTTTAAAACAAATAAAAGAAGTCTTCTTTCACACACGCAACAGTCAACTTGTGACTCCTTACCTGAGAAGATTGTGAAGGCGGGACTATAAACAATATTAAAAGGTAATTCATGGTGGCTAAGTCCATAAATGGCTATTAGCCAGGAAGGGTAAAGAATGGTGTCCCTAGCCTCTGTTCATCAGAGGATGGAGATGGATGGCAGGAGAGAGATCACTTGATCATTCCTGTTAGCTTCACTCCCTCTGGGGCTCCTGGCATTGGCCACTGTCAGTAGACAGATACTGGGCTAGATGGACCTTTGGTCTGACCCGGTACGGCCGTTCTTATGTAAGATCTGCAAGAGCATTAGCAACACTTTGTTATCAAATCTAATAATTTGGACAGGCAATCTAATAATAACAGTAAGAATACTTATTTCCATCCACCAGTAGGAAGAAACTATCAACTAATGCAGTTATCACAGTCACCGTTACCACACCTAGGCAGGTACTCAGATTTACAAGGGTCAAGAAAATCAGAGGCATCTAGATATTATGAGAGTTCTTCACAACTTTTTCGATAATCTTAACTATAAAAGGAAGATTAGGTATAGGCTGACAGTTAGCAATATTGTCAATATCAGGTGACGATTTCTGGAGCATAGAACACTACATGGTTCTTTCCGAGGTGCTGGCAGCTTCCCCTCCTTAACGGAGGCCTTGACAATCCTGATTAGTTCTTATCCCAGTATTTCCCCACTAGCTTTCATCAGGATGAATATGGATACATGCCACAGGTTGTAGCACAAGTTCTTCCAACACCCACAGTTCCTCAGACAGAATGCACCATTATCTGAAATTCAAGTAGAGACAATGCAGTATTTGCCCTCAAAAGACACTGTTCTGCCTTCCTGAATGAAGACAGTGCAGGCTGATTCCAATCAATTTTCTCCACAGCATAGCCAACAATTTCCTCACAATTAGGAGGAACTCAAATCACTCATTCAGTAGAGATATCCAGGATTAATGATATTCAAAAATATATGCAGACTGAGATGTTATGGATGCTGGGGTAGAGCCAAAGGATTTGTTCTTTACCTCCCACATAGCCAGCACATAAGCATTTCAAAAGAATGTTTAGGATCAATTAGCAATCAAGATTTCTGCGCCTAAAGCTCTATAAAACTGGGTGTGACCTGTGAGAATAAAGCTGAGGAAGAGGATATGAATGAACCACTAATCAAGTAAATTGCAGAGGCTAAAAGATTGTTATAAAAGCCTACCAGCTCATGGATAGAGGGTGGTCTATCAGAGGAATGATTCTTAGAACAGCAAGACGCAGAGAACACATTATTTTTAAAGGCTAGTACCATTTAAACAAACACAAGTACTCTACAGAGAAATCAACATCACAACAATATTTACAAAACATAATGTTGCTTGCAAGTGTAATTGTGAAGACTACTATTACCAAGGGCCATATGTTTCTGTTTGGTCAGGTGACTGTGTTACCATCTAACTTGAGCTGACAGTGCCAATGGAGTGCTATTCTTGTTCCCCTAGCATCTGACTTTATTGTCAGCTCTTTAAATGTGAGAAGTCACATTTTTGTTCCCATGTTTTCTGCTCTTTTATTACCACTGACACCATTTCTTCAACATAACATTTGCAAACTTATTCTGTGAAACATTTAAATCCCATTCCTGAAATGCAGTACTGTCATGGTATAAGTCCACACTCTGAACCTTAGCGTCCAAAGATGGGGTACCAGCATGAATTCCTCTAAGCTTAAATACCAGCTTAGATCTGATAGGCTGCCGCCAACCAGAACTTTCAGTGCCTGGTACACTCTGGTCCCCCCAAAACCTTCCCAGGGGACCCCCAAGACTCAGATCCCCTGGATCTTAACATAAGGAATGTAAACCCTTTCCCCCACCGTTGTTTACCCCAGGCTTCCCCTCCCCTGGAAGATCACTGTGATTTAAACTCCTTGAATCTTAAAACAGAGAGGAATTCCACCTTTCCCCCTCCTCTTTTCCCCTCACCAAGAGGCAATACAGATTCAAGCTCCGTGAATCTAAAACAAAGAGGAAATTCACCTTTCCCCCCTCCCCTTCCTCTCTCCCTGAGAGAGAGACATTGATTAACATAGAGAGCATGTTTTTCCTCCCCCCTTCTCTTCTTTCTCCCACCAATTCCCTGGTGAGTGCAGACTCCCTCCCCTGGGGTCTTACACAAGATAACCAAAAAATCAATTAGATTCTAAAAAAGAAAAGCTTTTAATAAAAGAAAGAAAAATATAAAAGTTGTCTCTGTAATCAAGATGGTAAATGTTACAGGGTCTTTCAGCTTATAGAAACTAGAGAGAATCCTTCCCCCCACCCCCAGCATACATACAAATCTCAACAGAGATACAATTTTTCCAGCCAAATACACATTTGCAAATAAAGAAAAACAATCAAAAAGACTAAACTGCCTTTCTACTTGTACTTACTACTTGAACAGAAAATAGAGAGCCTGTAGGTACGTCCGGTCACTCTTAGATCCCAGAGAGAACAACAGACAAAGACAACACACAAAACAAAGACTTCCCTCCATCGAGATTTGAAAGTATCTTGTCTCCTGATTGGTCCTCTGGTCAGGTGTTCCAGCTTCACTGTTTGTAACCCTTTACAGGTAAAGGAGACATTAACCCTTAACTATCTGTTTATGACAAGTACAATTTAAAAAAATGAGGGTTCGTTGTCTTTGGGGATTTTTAAATGACCTTCCCATTTTGCTATCCATTGATCTTAAATTGATTTTATAAAATAGAAGGCAGATGTATAAGAGGGTGGATTGGATCTCTGAGGGCCAATGAAGTAATCAAATAATGACATTTGATTGCTGCACTTGCCTTTCAGATATCCAACCTCTGCATCGAGAACTAGCCACCTAGCACGTTTTTATGTTATTCCTGGAAATGCTACTTTTGGAAAGCAGTATCTCTGAGTTGCCAGTTGAAAGCATAGCGGCAGTGGTTACCAGCTAGATCAAATAGTTAAAATTTCCCATCTACTTGACAAAATTTGAATAGTGACCATGGGAAACATTTTCAAAAGTGAGTAACTGACTAAAGAGACTCAGTCATGTTTTCAAAAGTACTTAAATCACTTTGGTGCCAAAGTCCCATTGAAATTAATTGCCTAAAAGTCATTGACTTTCAATAGGACTTAAGGTTTATCTAGATCAGGGTAGTCAATAGGTGGAATGCTGGCCAAATCTAGACCACCAGACACTTTTGAATGGACCCCAAAATCTTTTTATTTACCCAGCATTATTATTGTTATTGCAATGAGAAAAATATCTATCTGGAGTATGGGCCTTGACTGTACCTTGACCAACAAATTTGGACCTTGACAAAAGATAATTGACTACCCCGATCTAGATGAACTCTTAGTTCACAGAAACCTGGTATATAAAGGTACCACACACTAGCTTGCTGTGAACTCTGCTGCCATGCACTAAAAATTCCTTAGTCTACTGTGATCTATCCTGCTTTGAAACAAGAGCAGATTAAAGTGCACCAGGGGACTTTCAGTGCAGCAGGGTCCACAAAGATGTTTAGTGTGCAGCAGGCTTATGCAGGGTAGATTTTGCCAATTTTCCACAAACAGTGTCTGTCTACACAAGTCCATAGCCTCCTAATTCACTTAGGTGCTTTTTACATTTTTTTTTTTTACTCTGTAAGTCTTCAAAAACAGTTGGACCTAAAGGCTATGGATCTAGAACTAGAAGAAGTTTCAGAATTCAGTTTGGTGGCAAACTCAGGGCAGATCCACACTTAAAATGCTGCAGCACTTTAGTGAAGCATAGTTAATCCATCTCCACAAGAGGCTATAGCTATGTTGACAGGAGAAGCTTTCCCTTTGACATAGCCTCTGTCTACACTGGGGATTATTCAAACCCCTGAGTGACATAGTTATACTAATGTAAGTTTGTAGTGTAGATCTGGCCTCACTAAAGTTTGTGTGTGGATTCAATGGCATCAAACCTTCACAAGCCATTCTTCTAAAATGACAAAAAAAAATAATAATAATCATGAGAACATTTGTTCTCTTATGGTTTCCATCTTGGTCCAAATCTGAACTGGATCCAGAAAAGCAGGCTTCTTCCATTTCATATCCAATATAAACTAAAAACCATAATGACAAGTTCAGATCTAGGAGTTTGAATTCAGCTATTACCAACACCCTCCCCACAAATTTGGGCAGGTCTGGATTTGAAAATCAGTTCAGATCTACCTCTACTTCAGATATTTTGAAACTGTTCCAGACTAGTTCACGTGTTCAGTCAATTATTGAATAGCCATTTGTTTTTGAATTAGCAAATATTTCCTGTGCTCCCCTCCACATTTGTATTTGTGTGTATATGGTAAAGACAGCAAGGTTAATAACAGCAAGAAAACCTTTCTCAGGACCTAGTTTCCTATACAAATGTATGTTTAAGCTATAGTTTGTTTGTGGTACTCTTGTCAGAATGAGAAAGCAAAATATAAGAATTCCAGTGAAAATGTATCAGCAGTTGTCTGATACAGATATTCTCTGTACAGTATGTTTGTAGACTCTCCCAACAGCAAAACTCAGAGATGCTTTCATCATCAGCTATGGGCTCTATCATTTTTTAAAATACTTCTTTAATTTATATCTGTGCAACATATGTACTCCAAAAATATGTCAAGCACAGCCGTTTTCTTTTATTCATGTCCTCTCTTACTCATTCTTTTCTCTGTGACACCCCTCCTCTCCGCCACACACCAAACATTTCTTGCAAATGCCAACAGCAGTCATTTCATCTAGAAATCTAACAGCTTCCATTTCCGCACACTTTTACTGTATCTTACTGATCTGTGAAGATCATGTTAAACTTATTTTACAATAAATGGACCCTGCTGGACTCTAATATTAAAGGAAAACATTACAACAGCTCCTCCTCCCACACACACACACACACACACACACATGCACAAATTACTAACAATTAATAGGCTATCCCCTTTGATGTTCAGCTAATGATAATCACGATTATCAGCAGATCAGGAAAGGGAGGAGCAGTTAATTGCAGTCTCCCCGACGGCAAATGCACAGAGGCACCATATTGAGCAGGTCTAAATCAGGTAAGAGGTCAGATGTGATGCAAACAGTAGTCTTGTATGGCTATTTTACAATATGCCTGTCTTCTGTACCCTAATTTTGTTTGAGCTGATGATGGGAATAGCACTCACCAAATTGAAAATTAAATATGCTTCATTATAAACCTTGCACAGTAAAAAAAAAAAAAAGCACCGAATCATACTTTTGATGTCATATTGCTGTAAACTCCCACAGTGCAGCATGTCATGATGTCACATGCTACATATAGCATAATATTTGCTATACAATATATAACATAACACAAGGTCATGTGCCATTAGGAAAAGAATACAGCATTAGCATGGCATGACTTAATAAATTGTTACATCTATTTGGCAATAATTTTCCATGTAAGTTCTCTGGTTTTATTGATTTGTGTTCAACGAACTTGTCTGGAAATGCAGAGCACCTATCTGAGAGATTATCCAAAGTAACAGCACAGCAGCAGTCTGTTTTAATTTAGGTTGTCTGCAAGCTACTGCTATGAAAATTAACAACTCTTAAGTGTGTTAAACAATCCCCAGCCTTTGTAATAATTGAGCAGGCTGGAAGAAATCATACAACTTGTATTATCTTGTTGTCAAACACCAGCTGACTTTTTTCCCCTTGTATATTGATTTGGAGAATTAAGATGCCTATACTTAGATATGTAAGCCTAGAAGGATTTTAATGTGGGTTAATAAACCACTAGGGCTACATTTTCAAAGGATATCCAGCACCAAATGGGTTTTTACATCTGTAATAACAGGCACAAATGATGTTTTCACCATCTGACTTGTTTTCAAAAGAGAGTCAAATGGGGGACAAACTAATTGCATTTGTTCCTGTCAACAGGGCTGTGGTGGGAAGAGTTGGCCTAGCAAATGCACCCATGATGACTTTTCAAAGGGATGAGTTGGATTGCTAGTGACATGTTTATGCCATAAATGGTGCCTGGTAATGCCTCCCTTAAGTGACCAGCTGCCAAGTATTGACTTATAAAATCAGCCATTTTACACCTTGGAGTAAGACAGATTTGTGTCTGCTTAGCACATGTTTGGCCATATGTTACCACCTCACACTGGGGACAACCATAGGTTCAGAAACAGAGGTGATGGAATTTTGCTTGGAGGGGGGAGGTTTGGGTGTCAAGAATAAGAGGGAGAGTGTGGTGGGCACTCTGCATCTAGAGCTGGAGGTTCCTACCTGCTTCCCAGCCAGATTCTGGTTGCCATGGTGGGTACTCCAGACCCTGTTCTTACCTCCACATGAGTGTACAGTTTACAGGTGAATTCAGGCCATGATCTGCAGCAAAAACCCAGGTTTATCCATACCTCATTTCTTAAATTTCAGGGACAAGAATGCATTTTAGTCCATACACAGCACATGACTATGGAATGCAATTTTGCATGTTTTAACATTTAGACTGCAGACCTAGACATTTGCAATTTTACATAAGGGGTTTTAGGAAGAGACAATGGGATCCAGTCTGCAGCCTTTACTCAACACAAGACTTTTTATGCAAATTATCTTGTTGATTTTCACAGGACTAATCTCAGGAGTAAAGATTGCAGGAGTGGGCCCAATAATTGATTTACCTCAGTGATTTTGTTAGTGAGACTGATGGAAATGAGAAAGTTTATTAATTTTAACTCCAATCAGTATGTATGTGTATGAGAGAGAGAGAGAGAGAGAGAGAGAGGTTTCAATGTCTGAATATTTTCACAGTTCATACAAATGCTGGGATATTTATGGAGAAATTAATCTATCTGGAGTATCCAGTAAGATTCTGCTGTGATCAGACTCAAGGGACTAGAAATATATTTCATACCTGTTCAAAAATATATTTAGGTTCAAATAATATTGGCAGTGTTTTTCCTCTTTTTTTAAAGACATGAGGCTTTCTTGAGCAAATGCCATTTTGATATAATACAGTCATTTTTCCTGGTACAGTTTTCAGCAGACAGAAAACATTGAAATGAACACTTTTCTATATTAATTCAGATTAAATCTTTTTTTGGCAGCTGTGTTCTGAATGGAGTAAAAGCCACTTTGTAAAGATTAGAGCTGTACAAGCTTTTAACTACCTGCTTTTGATTCAGTTCACAGATTTATTGCTGGAAAAAAGTCTCTCCCCCACCTCACTCTTCCTTCCCCTCCCCCCACACCTCCTGATTATCTGGTCTGAGTCAGATGAACATAAAACAGCCATTACATATGAATTGTATTCTTCAAAGCAACCATTAGGAAACCATTTTCTGTCCCCTCTATATTTTGATGAATGCCAGAGGCATTTATATCCTGTCTTAAGCTCCCACACTGGAACAGGCCAGGAAGGAGTTAATGGACTGACCTGGAGATGGGGTGGAAGCTGCCTGCACCTCACTACACCTGTCATCAACACCAAGTTCCTCCCTGCAGCTGGGAGGAATAAAATGGATGGCAGCAGATGTCAGAGCTGGCTGCCCTGGCAGAGGAATGGTGGGTCTGAGGCAGAGAGGACCTAAAGTGTGGACCCCACAACATTGAGCTAGGACTTGAGGAAATATTGTAGGAATGGATTTGTTTTACTGTTCATCTATTTGTTAATAAAATCATCCCCAGGGAGTGGGTGAGTTTTGAGGCTACACTACATGTGTGGACTGTGTTTCAGAGTGGTGGTGACCTGCTCACATACCATTTCTTCACATTTACTTGGTATACTCTCTGTATGTGTTCCTTCCTGAGTCATTATTACAGGCATTCTGTCCTCGCCTATGTGAGGCCTACCTCAGAGTAATATAAATAAAGGCCATATTGCCTCAACTTTTGAAACGTATTTGCTACACAATTTACTATTATTTATCAGCTCATAAACAAAATACACTATCCAGATGTATGACTGTGCCCTTGCCCTGAACACAGCCACCTTCTTGTGGACTCCTTTCTGCTGGGCCATCCATCAGACCTCAGTCATTGTGATATAAGGTTTGCTATTCTTCCAAATTTAAACAGTTAATGCTTGCAGAGCACTTCAAAAATGTAAAATACTCTCTGTGTGCTGTGAATTTTTAATTATCATGATTTATTATGCTTTAATTCATCCTGATTAAATAGGGATCTGACCAGAGTCTCTTTTTTTCCCCATGATCAAACTACAGACTGGGTTTCACTGGCTTTGACAGTTATTTGCGACACAATTTTTTTATTTTTATTTTACATCACGTTGTTAAAGTACACCATTTTGCAAGTGTGTATCCTTGTCCTAAGGGCAACTGCCCCTCTAACTTCGATCGGACAGGAATTTATTTTGTCACCATTGGTTTCGTATTTCATATTTCTCCTGCTTGCATTACATTCAGTGTATCATGTCCTAAGGGAAACTGCCCTGCGAAGTCTGTTCTGTTCAAATGAAGCATGTGCACACAATGGAGGAGGACAGTAGCAGCAACAATAATAGCAGTGGTTGCAAGACATTTGCAAAAGGGAGATGTGACTTCAAAATAGGCACAAATATAAAATGGGCCAAAGCGAAACATGAGGGCACTGGCTTCCAGCAGCTTTGTCTTTGCTGAGCACCTTTCAACCCAGCAACTTTGCCTGCAGCAGACCACAGATTGCTGTTGCAGGGAAAGTTATGGCTAATTTAACAGAAAGAAGCAGACAACCATGGACCCAGGAGCAATTTTGAGGTCAGATGATGGGCAGCATGTTGTCCCCACAGAATCTGATTCTGATAATGATGAGGTAACTGTGTCAGAATCAAGAGAAGAGGATTCACTTGGAAAAGAAATACCTGATATACACTAGGATAATACCATGTCAGTCCAGTGGATCTGTAAGATGAGAAGTACCAGCCAGTAACGGTCAAGAAGGAGCAATGCTTGAGCTTCCAGATTATTTTACCAATGTCCAAAGGTACATATATACGTGTATATATTACTTGCCTCCTAGGTGGGAGAGGAGAAGTTGCTACAGGAAGCACGAGAGACTCTTGCAGTGGCAGAAACTGTCCTAACAGTGAGGCCACAGGAAGTGACCCTCCACCCCACAGGCATTCATTCCATCTACAAGCGTTACCAATTGCAGGTCATAATATTCAAGATAAGGGGCCAACAATGACTCCTATGATGTACAGTGGTGGGCTGTAGCTGTCTCTTACTGACTAACTAAAATTTCTTGGTACTCTTGAAGGACGTGCTACCCCTGCTGTAAGCCAGGCTGCCACTTAGCTATGGCCCACACCTAGACTACCAGAATGATGAGCAAGGGTGGCCTCAAAAAAGCAAGAAATTGCCATGTGGGCTATCATCTGCTCACCTGCAGCAGCAATATTTTCCTCCTCTTGCTTTCCACCTACCTCATACTTACTGTTACCTCTACACCTTAGCAGCAGCACAGACTTCGGGGGCCAAGAGATCATTTGGCTGCAGGGTAGGGTACAGTGTGCTCAGCCATTTTAGGAAACAGGATTGCAGTGTGGGTCCTTAGCTGCTTCTCTCTTTCTGTCTAGGTTGTCATACTCCCAGCCATAGGCCAACCCAGAAAGTACCTCTCCCATTGCTGGCCTGCTTGAAGGAAAGCTGGCCTTCCCTTTGTTGATCTGTAATGGTGTATGGGAAAGAAGATTCCTCAAATATACACATGGAACTCTCAGACTATCAAAGTATACACACAAAGTCAGCTTTCGAGGTAATGATATTATTGACCACCAGTGTTGTAGGTGTGTTGTAAGACTTAAATCCCGGCCAGATCCTGAAGTCCATACTCAAGGGAACGTCTCACTAAAGTCAAAGAGACTTTGTCTGTGTAAAGAGTGATTAAAAATGGAGTAAGCCTAGCGTGATTTTGACCTTTATTTGTAAAGTGTCCACATAAAGGCAAATATTATAAAAGCCATCTAATGGCAGAGGTGGAAACAAAACACAAGAAATGCACCCTGGGCCTGATTCTGAAATCCCTTTAACCAGTTTTATATTACTGTGACGTCAGTGGAGTAAGTGCTGATTTACACAGATGTAATTCAGAGCAGAATGAAGCTCTGACTCCTTGTACTTCGGGTTAAAATATATGCATGGACAAATATCAGGCAAAAGTTCCTTTTAGGATTCGTTAAGTGCTTCAATGCAAACTATTTCCCAGCCTTCCCAAATTTTGTAAAATGATCAAAATTTTGAGGGTGCAAGATCACAATGTGCAAGGTGCACAACTGATTAAAATTGCTTTTTGTCTGTAATCTTTAATGAAACATATACAGTGCTGGCCCTTTAAAATTCCTTCTGCCCTACAGAAAGGGTGTTGTCTTTTTGACAGCAAATCATTTATATTCAATAGTACTCATCCACAGAACAGGAGCTCAGGAAGTATTTTAAAGAAACAGGATGCTAAAGCATCTGAGTTTGAGGTTTTTTTTGTCTTTTGAAATTTGCATTAGTCATGAAATAAATATTCATATTTAAAATAAATTATAAACAGCAATTTCCCAACAGCAACAATTGAATGAACCAATATCCATTCTCCAGGGAAAGTCATTAGAATAGTTAGCTGGTTGGGCAGAAGCTTTATGTGCTTTAAAATGTTCTGATGCTGAGGAAATACTGCAGGCTAAAGGAGAGGGAAAGATTTTCTTTTTATCATAATTCAAGCCAATTTTATTTTATTTTACTGCTTCATAATAAAATTGAGTCAAAGAAAATGTTATTGCAATCACAGATATTGAATGAATATATCTCAACTTATTAGTAAAGAAATTTGCTGTTTGATATTTTCTAATTCTTTGATGAGAAGCTGGAAAGTAAAGACTAGAACATTTTCTGTATTAAAAAAAAGAAAAGTGGGATTTTGATTTTCAAAATCCAAGAGTTGTTACCAAAATCCACTTTCTTATATCAAGAACAGTTTTTCAAAAACTAACTTTTTTCAGTTTGTTTCTTGTTTGGTTATTGTTGTTTTTCAGTTCATTGAAAAACTGCTGAATTTTTGTGTGAAAAGTTTTATAAAAAGACATTTTTAAAACATTTCCCATGAAAAATAATTGGCATGTTGTAACAGCTTTAATTGTATTATATAGGAGAAGGAATTTTGCACAAGGAAGTTTTGACACTGTGTTCTGTAAAGCTACAGCTGATCCATACTTGTCTTCATTGCCTACCTTGCTGAGAACAATGAAAGAACTTTGTGAACATTAGACAGAGAAAACCTGAGATGAAGAGAAAGAAAAAAGGCAAATGTTGATCCAAATGAATAATTGTGAAATAAAGTGTTTCACTTTATTCTGAATCAATTTAACTCAATTATCTAATGAGGCATAGTGGTGGAAGTCAGTCATTCGAGTGATTCAATTGTTTTAAAATACTGGAATCAGCAAGGGGGGAAATAATATATTTTGATTTTAAAAACCATGAAGAATTTATAGTTTGGGGAAGATCAGAGAAAAGATACTGGAAACTCAATTTATATTGGATTAAGTAGACAGAAGGAGAATTCAAGTTTATCTCATATCTTACTGTCGTATCTTCCAATTTACATCTGCTAGAGCTATTTCTTTATACAATGAAAAAGTGTTTTACTTTCCATTTTCTTACCCTGGATTGGCCATTATCCTGCACAGTGGCTTAGTTCAACACAGAGGTTAAGCTGGGACTCATTCAACTGTAATGGTTAATGACTCATAAAAATATAAGTTAGGAGTCCAGGAATGATGGAGAATTGTACAACCCAGGGCAAGAACATGTCTCAGGAGAAAAATCTTCAATTTTTCTCCAAAGAAAAGAAACAAAATAAACATTTTCCTGGATGCTCCTCCAGATGCATACCGAAAACACATTTGAAATGTTAAACTTTTGTTACAATTTGGAAAGCATGAAAATTGCAAAAGCTGCAAGCTGGAAATGCTACAGATAACAGAGAATCACAATTTAGTGGATTTTTTCTCCTACTAATAACTGACAAAGGATGCTTTGATCAAACAGATTCTGTTGACAGAGACTTTCCACAGCAGACAGAAGCTCTTATCTTCAAGCTATGAAACACAAAAAACGTTCATAAAGATCACTTTGAATGCCATTTTCTCTGCATTATGTAAGTTTAGGGATTACTGAGCACAAAAAGGTGTGTGATGAAAGATACAAGACTTGGAAGATATTCTAGTGCACAGTAATTCATCGCTATTATTACCATTAAATTGCACATTCTAGTGGTAAACACTGTCCCCTATTTAGGAGATATGTCAGTGGTTCTAGCAATTTTCACCAGCAAAATTTATGCTCTGCTGAATGGATTCATCTTAAAACAACACAGGCTTTCAGCTGAAATTACAATAGCTCATTGCTTTTTTTAAATTAAGAACTTTATTTCTAATAAGAATTTGGCTTGGATTCTACTAGCTTGCTCAAGAGTAGGTGGAAGGGCTATTTCATGCTGGAAATACTGAACCTAAAGAGAGGCCGGTTGTCAGTGCCCTGTTTGCATTTCCACAGTATGTGAAGAAAACTAATTTCTGTATGCATTTGGTAAATTTAAACATTTGTTTTTGCTTTCGTTAATTTAATTGGTCCCATAAAGTTCTTTAAATAGCCTTTTAATAGTGGGTTTTCCATTAAAATTTACCACTATATGAAATACAGGGCAAAGCCAGAAAAAAATGAGGTAGGATCATAGAATCATAGAATATCAGGGTTAGAAGGGACCTCAGGGACCCCCCGCCACCAAAGAACCCAGGCCCTCTGAATCCTCTGGGCAGCCCTGCTAAATCATTCCAGCCAGGGCTTTGTCAAGCCTGACTTTAAAAACCTCTAAGGAAGGAGATTCCACCACCCTGCTAGGTAACCCATTCCAGTGCTTCACCCCCCTCTTAGTAAAAAGTTTTTCCTAATATCCAACCTAAACCTCCCTCACTGCAACTTGAGACCTTGTTCTGTCATCTGGTACCACTGAGAACAGTCTAGATCCATCCTCTTTGGAACTCCCTTTCAGGTAGTTGAAAGCAGCTATTAAATCCCTCCTCATTCTTCTCTTCTGCAGACTAAATAATCCTCAGCCACTCCTCATAAGTAATATGATCCAGCCTCCTAATCATTTTTGTTGCACTCCGCTGGACTCTTTCCAATTTTTCCACATTGTTCTTGTAGTGTGGGGCCCAAAACTGGACACAATACTTCAGATGAGGCCTCACCAATGCAGAATAGAGGGGAACGATCACGTCCATCGATCTGCTGGCAATGCTCCTACTTATACAGCCCAAAATGCCGTTAGCCTTCTTGGCAACAAGAGCACAGTGTTGACTCATATCCAGCTTCTCGTCCACTATAACCTCTAGATCCTTTTCTGCAGAACTGCTGCCTAGCCCCTTGGTCCCTAGTCTGTAGCAGTGCATGGGATTCTTGCATCCTAAGTGCAAGACTCTGCACTTGTCCTTGTTGAACCTCATCAGATTTCTTTTGGCCCAATCCTCCAATTTGTCTAGGACCCTCTGTATCCTATCCTTACCCTCCAGCATATCTACCACTCCTCCCAGTTTAGTGTCATCTGCAAACTTGCTGAGGGTGCAATCCATGCCATCTTCCAGATCATTAATGAAGATATTGAACAAAACTGGCCCCAGGACTGACTCTTAGGGCACTCCATTTGACATGCCAACTAGACATGGAGCCATTGATCACTACCCGTTGAGCCCAATGATCTAACCCAGTGTTTCTCAAACTGAGGTCTCCACTTGTGTAGGGAAAGCCCATGGCAGGCCGAGCTGGTTTGTTTACATGCCCCGTCCACAGGTCCAGCCGATTGCGGCTCCCACTGGCCATGGTTCGCTGCTGCAGGCCAATGGGGCCTCTGGAAGTGGCAGCCAGTAAGTCCCTTGGCCCACACCACTTCCAGTGATCCTGTATAATTCTGGGTCAAACGATGAAACTATCTACCAGGTCCCTTCCTTATTTCCTTTGCTTCAGGAAGCAAAAAAATCTTCTGTCTAAAAACACACATCTTTTTTGTCTCCCCGCCCAAAGAAGAAGTTGGATTGCTCTCAGAACTCCTCTCAGAGAATCAGAGTGAATGGTTTTCCCTCCCATGTCTAGAGATAATTATAGAAATTCAGTCAGGCTTAAGCAAGGCCTGGCATCCAGGGTTATCTCACTTCTTGGGACATTTTAGAGGAATTATTAGCAATGCTTCTTTGACCACTCTGCTGTATGCCATGGTAATTACATTCTGTATGGTCCTGTGCTTAAGTCACTAGAGTGGCATTTAGGGGACCTGGGTTCTGTTCCTGGTCTGCCATAGATGTCCCATGTGACCCTGAGCAAGTCACTTAGGCCTAGGTGTTGTGTGTGCAGCACTCCTAACTGAGTCTAATTTTTCAAAGGGATGAAAGCATATGCAGGCCTAAATCCCATTGACTGCCATATGATGATAAACTGTAGCATCTGCCACTCACCACCCTATGAAATATAGTACCTTTAAAACAGGTATGCTTACAATGCACTTCCAAAGGGAACTGGGCTCCTTAGGAAAATGGACCCTCTCCATTTCAGTTTGCAGCTGTGTGACAATTTTTTTCTCTGCCACAGAAATCATTTCATTTCATCTTTTCTTAGAACTAGACAATAAAAATGATACTCATCAGAAACACAATATCCAGGCCTTTTTTTATTTTTCTATTTCACTCTTTTTTTTTGTCTCTTTATCATTTCAGTTTTGTCAATGTTGTCATTCAATGACCATTCTGAAAATTATTAGCTGCTTCAAAGCTTTATTTGATTTGCAGTTAATGCAATGCCAATAATGTAACTGACAATTGCTTTGAGTATTCATTTCTCTACCAATTCACAGACAATCAGATTCGTTCCCACCTTGAGACCCAGTTATCATCAGTCACCTTAGCCTATCACAACAGTCAATCTACATAATGGGAAAATGTAAAAGTCCTGAGATCAGAAGAGAGCTCTTTCTACTTGAAAGCTACAAGGAATATTCTATTAGCATACCTTCCAGACTTCAGATGTGTATGTTCATAGTACAGGTCAAAGAAATGTTTGTTGTGCTATTCTCTTTTGTTTAAACCATCTGGAAAACAATTGTTGAGGCTCTAGGTTTCTTTTTCTGTAGATTTATACTAGATGCACTGGGATTGTGTGTTTAGATTTAAAATATTTGTGGATTAAAGAAAAAAGTTCTGTATTTTCAGAGACTGCCAGGCTGTAGGAGTAATTCTTGACCTGAAATAAAAATTATTCTCTTCTCTTTTGAGTCAGATAATAGGAAGGCCAGTTAGAGTAGTACGTTAAACATTGGAATGAAAGTCCATTTTGCGTCTCTGAACCTGATTCAAAGTCCATTGAAGTCCACAAAAAGATTCCCATCAATTTCAGTGAGCTTTGCATGAAGGTTTAAATCTGTGAAAATAACACATCTAATTTTAATCTAATCATGTATGGCTCAGTCTTTAAGGCCGAGCATCATTTTTATTATTAGCTAATGTGTGTAGGAAGATCATATTCTACAGAGGCCTGGTTCCTGTCCTTAATTTGGCATTGTTGTTTCTCAGAGTTTCTTTTTCAAGCAATGATGATGAGCCTTAAGCCTTGAAAGCCAAAAGGGGTGGGAGGGAAAGGCTTTAGGTACTGCCTCCTAATGAAGCCTCAGTGATAAATCCTCAGATTCTGCTCATCTGCTGTCTAGGTCTTGGTCCTCATTTAAGTCTGGCCTCTACACAAGGTCTCAATTTTGTGGAATTAAGTCACATCAGAAAAGTTGAATGGTAGATGTGTGGGGTTGTAGACTTCAGAGTTGACATAGTCTGCCTCTTCAATCTTCCGAAGCATTCCTTCTCTATTTCAATAGCTCAGTTACTGCTCTCCACATAAAGTGGGACTGAATGTTCCTCACACCTAGCCATGTCACCTCATACCCCCTTTAACTCTTCTGCTTTAATCTTTTTAAATATTTTAATGTTGCTTGTAAAATACTTCAGTACGTAAAAGATGCACACAATCACCTTGCATTACATTTATTAAAGATATAGAACAAACTTTCAAAAATGACTTTTTTTTCTCTGCTTGTGAATTCTTAATGTCTTTTTAACAAGCCATGTAGTTACAGCAAGAGAGACTGCTTGGTTTAGTTGTGTCTTTGTTCCCTTTAGTGAGTGTTTTTATAACAAAATCATTTTTGGATACCTGTTTTATCCCCTTATATATATGAACATTTTCGACAAGAGATTTACCATGTAACAGTATTAACATCAGAATAATTATGCATTCAATATTTCTCTAAGCAAGCAAACCACATTCTACTGTTTATAAATAGAAATCCACTGATAGAGGATTTATGTGATGATAGCAACATTTTTCAAATGAAGTTCTGTGACTAGAACGGCCTGTTATGCCATCTTTAAAATGCGATAAATACAATTAAAGGTATAACAACATTGAGCAAGGTGTCTTCTATAGTTGATATCAAAACATTCTATTGAGCTAATATTTCTACCGTGAGATCTAAGGGCATGATCCAAAGTCCAAGGAAGTCAATGGAGTCTTCTCACTTGCTTCAATGAACTTTTAAATCTATCATTTAATTTTAGGTACTTCAAGTGTATGCATGTCCAAAGTATCTAAGCATTAAGGACCAAATGCTGCCCTCACTTATACTATTGGAAATTTTGTATAACACCATTAATATAAAAGGAGTTTGCCAAAATTTACATCTATGTAAAGAATGTACAGAAAAGAATGCAGCCCTAACCTTATCGCTACAAATACTTATTCACACTCTAAGCATGGATTAATCGCCTCACTCCTTCACACCTTTATTCTAGCTAGGCAGTTGGGTAAAATGAGCTTAAGTAAAAAATGATGTTAAGTTTTAGATGAGACTTTCCTGGGTAAATTTGGAGACCCAAGAGGTAACCACAGACAAACACAACATAAATTAAAAACATTGAAGATTATTGTTCTCAAGATTTGTGCAGAATTTGTCAGCACAAAAATATTGAGTAGAAGTGTTTTGATAATTATGATGGGTCAGTTTTCAATTGCCCTAAATCTTATACTTTTACTTGCAATTTTTGAATATTCAGTGGTACCATAAAAACACTTGCTAGACACTTGGGGTTTTGATCTGGTTTTTAAATAAATCCTGCTTGTCTAATCAGGCTCCAGCATATTTTAATGAATTTTCAGTAGCATTTTTTTTAAAAAAACAACAACCTAGAACTAGGAAAAAGCCAAAATTCTTTTTGTCATTGAACCCCCCAAGCTCTGCCAAGTGGGAGATACTGAATACAACCGCTTCCTGGTTTTAAATTGACAATTCATATGAGTCTGTGGTCTAGTGGATTGAAGATGGGCCTGAGAACCAGCCACTGTAGATTCCATTCCTGTGTCTAACTCTGACAACCTGTGTGTTGTTAAGCAAGTCCTGCCACAGTTATGTGCCTCAGTTTCCCCATTTGTATTACAGGGATAATGATGCGTATATACCCTTTGTATAGTATTTTCCAATCATTGGGTGCTATAGAATGGCAAAATGTTATATAAAACAGCTTCTAATGTTGGCATCAGTATTTTAAGCTAGACTTGAACTTGAATGGAGTCTCCTACATGACAAGAATTTGCTATTGCTGGCAAGGTACATCTGTGTACAATATGAGTAAATAAAATATGAGTGGAAGGGGTGTGTGATGTTGATTCACATATAGACAATGGGGCTTCTATGTGGCACTCAGATGCAAAACAACCAAAATGGGAATGATGCAGGAGTCACTTGGTGAAATTCTATGGCCAGTGTGTGCAAGAGGTCAGACTAGACAATCACAGTGGTCTTTTCTCATCTTAGAATCTATAAATCTATGCATTACTTTGGCTTCTAGTTAAGCCCCAGTTTAATGGTTGCTTTGTATCTCCAGAGCAGTGCAAAGTAGCTGGATTGTACTGGTAAGTCAGACCCTTAGTTTTGTTATTATTGTCTTTATTAGTATAATGATAATAAGTTAATTACACTATTTCACATATGGCTGTCAGTCTGTATCCCAGACTCCCATTGGCTTCCACAGTAGTTCTGTGTGAGGAACAATTGTTGTATATAGCCCATAGTTCAATAACTCACATTATTTTATTAATTATAATTTAGTGATGACACAGCAGTCCCCACTATCTCAGAAGTCGGCAACCTTTCAGAAGTGGTGTGCCGAGTCTTCATTTATTCACTCTAATTTAAGGTTTCAGGTGCCAGTAATACATGTTAATGTTTTTAGAAGGTCTCTTTCTATGTCTATAATATATAACTAAACTATTATTGTATTAAAGTAAATAAGGTTTTTTAAATGTTTAAGAAGCTTCATTTAAAATTAAATTAAAATGCAGAGCCCCCCAGACCAGCGGCCAGGACCTGGGCAGTGTGAGTGCCACTGAAAATCAGCTCGCGTGCCGCCTTCGGCACACATGCCATAGGTTGCCTACCCCTGCACCATCTCCTTAATAGCTCTAGCTTTGATTAGCTTTAGAGAAGAAAATATGTCTCCGTATTAAAGATCATAAAGAGGGATACATTTACAGAAGTTTCTGAAGCAAAAATAACAAGCACAATCTTGATTTTACCCTTTTAATTTAAATGAGGGTAAGGTTTGGCACCGACTAAAACTAGTGAGGCTTGTGGGAAGGATGTATCCAAATAGACTAGGAGCCTTTTAAATGATTAACAAGGTGGTGATTCATGCTGTGGGTATTTTCCTCATGTCTTCCATCAAAATTGTAAGCTCCAGTGTGACTGTAGATCAGTGCTCTTGCTTCATGAATATTAGTTTCCTCAGACATGTTTATTATCTGAAAACATGATTTATGGTTATGCCGATTTTCTCCTAATTTTCCTTGGTATCATTTCTGATACAAAACTGATACAAAAACTATAACCTGGTAACTATCACTATGGAGAGTATAACCTGTAGGTTGACAGACTTTTATCATTCTGGCCTTTAGCACAGAACTGGAATTAAAAGCAGTGTTCCATTAATTAACTAGTTGGAATAGCATTTTGCAGATGTAAAGCACTATGCATGTGCAAAGTATCATTATTTATTTTGTTGCCCATTATCACCAATGCTTTGACTAGTCCATTCAATTAAAAACAACCATCAGCAATTGCATGACTTATAATTGCCTGTTTGCAACAATTTAAAAATATACCATATGGTTTGTCTATGATATCTATTATTACCTAATTTACAATGATCATTTAGAACAGTGGTTCCTAAACTTTTGTATTGGTGACCCTTTTCACATAGCAAGCCTCTGAATGTGACCCCCCTTATAAATTAAAAACACTTTTTTAATATATTTAACACCATTATAAATGCTGGAGGCAAAGAACGGTCTGGGGTGGAAGCTGACAGCTTGCGACTTTCCATGTAATAACCTCGCAACCCCCTGAGGGATCCTGACCCCAGTTTGAGAACCCCTGATTTAGAAGGAAAAGTTTAAAACAAAAAGAAACATCAGCTGGAGGATGAACGTGAAAAGTTCACATGGAGGAAAGTGAATGAAATGAAAGTGCCTAAGTCTCAAATTATGCCTGATCCTGTGTGGTTTGTGGGCCTGATTCTGTATCCACTGAAGTAAATGGCAAGCTTCCTTATTCATGTTGGCTAGATAATGAAATTTCTCTTATGAAGTAAGGAAACTAAGTATCTTCTTGGCCTTTGTCGTCTTGACTACAGACCTGGACATGGCCCACACATGCACTGGTAGATGTTTTCCTCCTGGCAATGGATGTACATTGGGGTGCAATCCTGGCTTCATTGAAATCAAAATGAATTTTGCCATAGACTTGAATGAGTGTCAGGATTTTGCCCCAGATATCCAGGCTGGACTGTTGGATATAGTATCTGCCTTTGACAGTATTGATCATGGAGATGCTGTTTGCCTGGGCTTGTTTACATGGGAAGAAGTTAGTGTGCTCCAAACTAGGGTGAGAATTTACAACGTTCCATGTGGACACCATTACTGTGTACTAAAAGTTTCTTTGTGCACTATAGCTTAATACACTTTGAAGTGTACTATGCTAAACTGCTCAAGGGCACTTTTCGCAAGCAGCAAGAGAGTGCACACAAGGAAGTTAGTGCACTGTGAATTCATAGCTTGGCCTGCTATTCACCAACTTTCCTGTGTAGTCAAGCCCTTACTTCACCTGTAAAACCCAACAAGAGTTGATGCTTTTCATGGACAGCTGCATTCATTTCTTGTTGGTCATTCCTCATGGGGCTTTCCTTAGTTTCTCCACCCTAAGGGGCGTGCTGTCATGCTGTGTTCCATAGGGTCCCATCTTGTCTTCTCTCCTATTCCGTGCATATATAGGGCCAGTAAGAGGGTTAGTGAGGAGGCACAAGCTGCAGTGTTTCAGTTTGCTGATGACACCCAAGTCTATTTCTCTGTCTCACAGATAAAACTGGTACTGCTGAAAGTCTAGTCTTATGCTTGGGAGAGATAGGTGATTGAAGTTCAATCTATCACACACAAATAAGTAGCTAGACACACAATTACCTGGATGCATGCAAATGCAGATTTTAAGCATGCAACTATTACTGTTGTGATTTCACAGACCATTTTTCAAATATTGGACTAGATTCTTACTACAGTGTTACCTAATGGAAATTTTAAAAAAATCATATGGTTCTACTATAGAAAGCATCAAGAAACATTGAATTAATGGATTAAATTCATATTGTGCTACCCCTTTTCAGGATATTCCAGTTGGAATAATTTCAATCTCTGGAGACTTCTGCAATACTACATGTATTTTGAGTACCCATGTTGGGATGATGAATCCTCAGTCTAAAACCTGCAGAAGAGGTTGTACAGTCTCATTTGTTTATCATAAAAATATACACTGTGACAAAAAACAATGTAGAATAGTAGTGAGAATTTATTTTTATTTCATGCTTCTCAACAGGTAGTAAATAAAATTTAATAGCATATCCAATTTACAACCTCAAAAGAAGTTAAAATGAATACATTTATTTAAAGAGCACTTTTCAAACTCTGAGGAAACCTTTCACAACATCACAATGTGCATATATAATTTTGTGATGCAATTATAAACACATTCATGAGAACTACAAGTTAATTGATGACAGCACTAATGTGAACAGCAATTCTTTCTTACTCTTTGTCCACCTCTGTGTGTTTATAAAATGATTTCAAGGTGATTATACTGCTGTGTTACCAGTAAAATAATTTGATTTCATTGAAGAAAGAAGAATCAAAAGGAGATGAACTATGTGAAGAAAAGTTGAGGTAAAACAAAATGAACCATCTTTAATAATTAGTAATAACACCAGTAGTGTTAAATGTTTTTGCTTCATGTGATAGGGAGTCTTAAACCAGGTAGTTGTTGCAGATTCATTTGTTAGAACCTACCTTTCCAGCCTGATTATAAAATATCAGTTAAATCTCTATCTTCCAATATAGATCCTGAAATGCAATTTTGTCTTGTTTTTGTAATTTTTGCCTTGCTAACTTAAACAACCTTCCTGCTGCATCAGGAAGGTCAGATTCTGAAATGCTGGCAGTGCTCTGTGTCCTGCAGGTGAAAATACTGCACAATGAAATGGAAAAACACAGATGGGAGAGATGCATATTTTTGCTGAAAAAAATATAATGGCGTGAAATCAACCAGCGCATATAGTTGCTATGTTTTTTGCTGTCTGCTGAGCAATCTTTAAACATATTCACATTAAGGACAGGAAAAATAAAGACTGAATACCAGGAAAAAATAAGCCAAAGCAGAAGAAAGATCACTGCCGCCAGAACTATGCCTATTACATACAGCTAGCTTTTGGATAATAGCCAAAGGAAGTACCCTATAGACAAATACTGCAGAGGGTACACAGTGCACACAAAGATTACAGGGATCCTCTGTATCAGAAATATGCATAATAATTCACTAAAGGATGGCATGTGAGGTCTCTGCTGAGAGCCAATAGTCATTATAATCATTGCAAAATATATGTATGGATAATATTTAAGGAGTTATGTGTCTATTCTGAACACAGAACCAGGAAGTGATATGTCCCGGACAGACTCCTTTCAGACAGGGGGTAACATATGCTTATCACCTTGGCTGGCCATTGTGTGCCTCACGATGTATGCCTATTTGCATACTGAGCCAGATACTGCTTGAAAGATTGCAAAAGCTACACACAAGCAGTATATTGGAAAAAAACAACTAGCAGGGGGCATTCTGCTTATGAAAAAGGACAATGGATTGTTCTGATATATCTGGGTGTGCAAAGAAATACTCTGGATATTTCACAGAGGAGGCAAGCGGACAATGTGACTTGTCTCATGAACTGAAGGTCACAGCCAATCCTGGCTGTAAAATTCTGGAAGGATTTTGAGTGAGCTTTGGTCTATAAGACATGAAAGTATTTAGTTAAGTAAGTCTAGGTTCTAGAATGTGTTTGATGATTGTGTTTTATGTGTAATTATTTGCTTCCAATACTTCTACTCGCTATCACTTGAATCTCTATGTTTCGCTAAATAAAACTTTATTTGATTTCACTATAAATGTATCTAAGTTCTGTGTGTCAAGTGGAGAGGTGATCTGAGGTGGATCTGGTAAGCTTGGGTGTATAGCTCCTCTGGACACAGCAAAACTCTGAATATCATGAGTGTCCAGTGTAACAGGGTTTGAACACTCCAGAAAGATGCTCGGCGGGCTTAAGGGAAGCATGACATGATCACTGAAGTATAATGCTTAAAGAAAATAGAGAAGGACTGGACTACATATGTAACTGAAATGGTGAGTGTCATATAACTATCACCAAATCATAATGGATTATTTGATAACATATAGGGACCATTTTGCCCTACAAAAAGGGCCAATCTTACATGATGCGCTGAACCTCACAGAATATGGACCCAAGCAATTAAAACTTCCCTTTCTGGTATCTTCACACCTCTCTTCTCTTTCCACATAGATTTTCTTCTTCTCTTTATATTATTTTTATGCTTATGTATGAAAAAAAGAACACAAAGAGGCTGATATTCATGTTTGGAAGATATCTGTAAATAAACACTTATAATATCATAAATATTTGGGAATCTTGTATTTCAAAGGTACATGTATTTGGAAAATATTTAAAAATATTTCATTTGTATTCAGGAAAATGTACGGTGGCCGTAACAGAGGTAAAATATGAATGATGATAGGCAAGTGCATGAGGGTTCAGGCAGCATGACAAGAGGAGGCAAATAAAAGAGGACTAAATGTTTTCTTATTCGTACCCATATTTGTACCCTTCAGTGGGTGTGTAGCGCACTGTAGCAGCAACAGCAAAGTGGAATGGCTAGGAGATGTGTTTCATTGTACTGGCAGAGAGGCAGCAGAAGTTCAGCACATGCAATAGCATCACAGGTGCAGGTGTATTTTCAGGTAGGCTTCAGACAAAATGTGAGTTTCAAAAGACTGAATATGAGCAGATTATGGTTCATTCCACTCTCTTCCTGCAGGATGTTCCCTATGGTGGGATCCAGCACTGGGAATGCCTTGGTTTAGGGGGGAAAGTGTCTGGCATATATAGGGCTAATTTCAGCTAGGGCATAAAAGTACACAACTCCAGTGGGAATTGTGCCCACTTACACTAGAGATCAATTTGTTCCACAATCTCATAATTCATTAACACTTTCATAAACTATAAAGTCTTGGAGGCTTTGGGCAAAGCAGTCCCCAGGAATCAGGACAGGTCCAAGCCATACAGCACTGATGCCCTACTTCCAGAAGTCCTGGTATAGGGGCATGAGTGTGAGAGCAAGAGAGGAAATACCCAAAGTTCTCTGTGATTCCAGCTTCTGGGCTATAGAGCACACCACTAGCATCTGTGGGGAAGCTGCTTTAAGTTAGACTAGTCCAGGAGGCTGTGACAGCCAGGGGCAGCTCTAGGGATTTTGCTGCCCCAAGCACGAACAGGCAGGCTGCCTCCAGCGGTTTGCCTGCGGAGGGTCCGCTGGACTCGCGGCACTGAAGCTGCAGGAACAGCGGACCCTCTGCAGGCAAACCTCCTTAGGCAGTCTGTCTGCCGCCCTCGTGGCACCGGCAGAGCGCCCCCTGCAACATGCCGCCCCAAGCATGAGCTTGACGTGCTGGGGCCCAGAGCAGCCCCTGGCTACAGCTTATGTTGGAAGCCATCTTTGGGTATGACTACACTATGAAATTAGGTCAATTTAATAGAAGTCAATTTTTTAGAAATCAATTTGATACAGTTGATTGCGTGTGTCCCCACTAAGCTCATTAACTTGTGTCCACAGTACCAAGGCTAGCGTCGACTTTTGGAGCATTGCACTGTGGTAGCTATCCCACAATTCTCACAGTCTCCGCAGCCCATTAGAATTCTGAGTTGAGCTCCCAATGCCTGATGGGGCAAAAACATTGTTGTGGGTGGTTCTGGGTACATGTCATAAGGCCCCCCTCCCTTCCTTCCTCCGTGAAAGCAATGCAAAAAATTGTTTCTTGCCTTTTTTCCTGGGTTACCTGTGCAGACGACATACCATGGCAAGCATGGAGCCCGCTCAGCTCACTGTCACTGTACGTCTCCTGGGTGCTGCTGGCAGATGTGGTACTGCAGTGCTCCACAGCAGCATCCCCTTGCCTTGCCTTCTGGACGGCAGACAGTGCATTACGACTGCTAACCATCATCGTCGTCCTGTGGGTGCTCCTGGCTGACCTCGATTAGATTGTTAGGGGCGCCTGGGCAGACATGAATGCTCCTGGCCAGCCTGGATGAGGTCGGTCGGGGATGCCTGTACAAAAATGGGAATGACGCCATTCTCTTCTTTAAGTTTCATCTGACGGAGATTCAGTCCAGCCTGGAATATCATGCCAGCTGGAGACTTCTGTCTCAGGCTGCTCACCCAGTCAGCAGCACCGCTTGGTTGCACCTACCCTAGCCCAGCCCTTGGTCTCATGGCTCATGAAGCCTGGGCAGTAGTAAGGAGCAGTTCAACTATAGGCTGAGCAAGTGCATAATAGTGGTAGAATGTGCCTTTGCACATTTAAAAGCTTGCTGGTGCAGTTTACTGACTCAGACCTCAGCGAAACCAATATTCCCATTGTTATTACTGCTTGCTGGGTGCTCCACAATATCTGTGAGAGTAAGAGGGAGATGTTTATGGCGGGGTGGGAGGTTGAGGCAAATTGTCTGGCCACTGATTACGCTCAGCCAGACACCAGAGCGGTTAGAAGAGCACAGCAGGACACACTATGCAGCAGAGAAGCTTTGAAAACCAGTTTCATGACTGGCCAGGTTATGGTTTGAAAGTTCTGTTTGTTTCTCCTTGATGAAAACCCGCCCCCTTGGTTCACTCGACTTCCCAGTAAGGCAACTGCCCTCCCCTCCCCTCTTTGATCTCTGCTTGCAGAGGCAATAAAGTCATTGTTGTTTCAAATTCATTCATTCTTTATTAATTAGTCACACAAATGGGTGATAACTGCCAAGGTAGCCCAAGAGGGGTGGGGGATGAGGGAATCACAGGGGTGCGATAGTTGTAGGCCCCCCCCCCTAGAATGGCACGCAGCTCATCATAGAAGCAGCATGTCTGGGACTCTGACCTGGAGTGGCCGTTTGCCTCTCTGATACTTTGGTAGGCTTGCCTGAGCTCCTTAAGTTTCACATGACACTGCTGTGGGTCCCTGTTTTAACCTCTGTCCTTCATGCCCTTGGAAATTTTTTCAAATATTCCATCAATTCATCTTTTAGAACGGAGTTCAGCTAGAATGGATTCATCTCCCTGTACAGTGATCAGATGCAGAACCTCCTGTTCAGTCCATGCTGGAGCTCATTCAAAAGTTCGCGGGACTTTTTCTGTCTACCTGGCCAATGCAGCAGAGTTGAGAGCGCTGTCCAGAGCGGTCACAACGGAGCACTCTGGGATAGCTCCCGGAGGTCAATACCGTCTAATTGCGTCCACGCTATCCCAAATTCGACCCAGCAGCGTCGATTTCAGCGCTAATCCCCTCATCAGGGAGGAGTACAGAAATTGATTTTATGAGCCCTTTAAGTCGACAAAAATGGATTTGTTGTGTGGATGAGTGCAGAGTTAAATCAATCTAACGCTGCTAAATTCGACTTAAACTCATAGTGTAGACCAGGGCTTTGTCCCACTCTCCCCAACACCACTCATGGCTGCAATGCATAGGGTCTAGATCAGGGGTCGGCAACCGATGGCATGCGAGCCAATTTTTAATGGCACGCTGGAGCCTGCCAGAACTCCAGCATGCCACTAAAAATCCTCCCCAACCCGGTGCACTCTCCTCTGCCTCCACTTCCCCCGCGGGGGCAGGGAGCAGAAGCATAGCCGCGCGCACGAGGTGGGCAAATGGCCCCACTCTCCCGGCATGGCAAGCTGCGGGGTCTGCGCTCCGGGGCCGAGCACAGCAAGCTGCCTGCCCCTCCCCCACCTTCTCCCCTCCCCTGGAGCCCGGCCGCCACGCGCAACGCTCTGGGGATCGGGGCTGCACGCTCCCGCGGGGCAGCATTTGGCTCGGAGGGAGGCAGACACGCTCCCCGCTCACCCGGAGGGGCGGGGCTGTGTGCTCCCGTGGAGCAGCGTATCTAGCTCTGTGTGGAGCCTCATGGTAAGGGACCCAGGGCTGGGGGGGTTGGATAAGGGATGGGGGCACTTAGGAGACAGGGACCAGGGTGGGTTGGATGGGGGGGATTAGTGGTGGTGGGGGGTTGATGGGGCATGGGAGTCCTGGGGTTTGTGAGAGGGCAGGGGGTGGATAGGGGTCAGGGCAGTTAGGGGAAGGAGCAAGGAGGGTCCTGGGGGGGAAGTTAGGGTGGGGGGAGTCTCTGGAGGGGGTGGTCAGGGGACAAGGAGTCAGGGGGTTGGATGGATTGGGAGTTCTGCGGGTCCTGTCAGGGGGCAGGGAGTGGTTGGATGGGGCATGAGAGTCTCGGAGGTCTGGCTGGGGACAGGGCTGTGGATAAGGGTTGGGGCAGTCAGGGGACAGGTAGGAGGTAGAGTCCAGTCTGGGGACAAGGAACAGGGAGGCTTAGATAGGAGGTGGGGTCCTGGGGCGCAGGGGTCCCAGAAGGGGGTAGTCAGGGGACAGGTAGGAGGTAGAGTCCAGTCTGGGGACAAGGAACAGGGAGGCTTAGATAGGGGGTGGGGTCCCAGGAGGGGGTACTCAGGGGATAAGGAGCAGCAGGGTTGAGAGTTATTAGGGGGGCAGTCACCCAGCACTCTCCCCTGAGCCCTGACCCCCCACACACACACTCACTCCACGCCCTCTGCCCTGAGCCCCGCACCCCCCCCCAGGCCACTGCCCTGAGCCCTGTACCTTCCTCATACATACCCAGCCCTCTGCTTGACTCCTTCATCCCCCCCCACCCGCAACCCTAGCCCTGACTCTGGCACCCCCACCCATACCCAGCGCCCCCTCTGCCCTGACACTTACACCCCCTCACATACCCAACCCCCAGCCCTGACTCCAGCCCTCTGCCCCCAGCCCTCTGGGTCCTGGCTGCCAGCCCAGCACAGCCCGTTGCTGGTCTGGGGTTCTGGCTGACGGACCCTTGCCAGCCGGGGTCCCGGCCGCAGGCCCCACTCAGCCCGCTGCCGGCCTAGGTGAACAGAACCCCAGACCAGCAGCGGGCTGAGCGGGCCGGCAGCGTAAGATCAACATTTTATTTCCATTTAAATGAAGCTTCTTAAACATTTTGAAAACCCTGTTTATTTTACAATACAACACTAGTTTAGTTATATAATATATAGACTTATAGAGAGAAACGTTCTAAAAAACACTAAAATGTATTACCGGCATGCAAAACCTTCAATGAGAGTGAATAAATGAAGACTCGGCACACCCCTTCTTAAAAGTTGCCAACCCCTGGTCTAGGTCATTGTGTTCTGTTTAGATTTTTAGGTGATAAACGACAGGAATAAAAATGAAAGGTCTTTTCACCTCTCGCTCACATCAGTACTCCGCTATATATATTATCATCATCATCATCATCACCACTCCCATAACCACATTGGTCGCTGGGCCACCATCACTGATGAGCAATCAACCAATTGTCTCCATCCCAACAATTGTGTCAGAACTTGCATCTCCGCGAAGTCCATTCCTGTCCACTTTTTTATATTGTCAATCCATCTCCTTCTGCGTATCTCTTCTTCTCTTCCCCTGTACTGTCCTGTGGAGGATGATCTTGGATAGGCCAGATGATCTTCTTACATGGCCGTACCATTTCAGCTTGCACTTCTTCACAGTCATCAGGAGGTCTTCAAATGACCCAGTGCATTAGGTGATGAGATTGAGGACCTCTTCATTATTTCTCCTCTGAATTTCATCTGTTCGGGTGGGATGTTGTCAATGCCTGTAGCCACAGCCTCCTGGCTGTGACTGGGGGGATGGGCAAAGCAGTAGGCCCTCCCTGTTGCTCCTGGATGCACCAACTTGGTGTTGGTTGCTGAGGCCACCAACAAGGGTTGGGTCCTGCCCCCTTCTGGAGTCACCTGGGACACAAGGCTGGAGGAACAGGCAGCTGGTGAGTTCTCCACCTTCCCAGGGTCAGTGGGGATCAGACTTTGGGCTTTAGCTCAGGGGTGGCAGTGAAGCAGGCTCTGGCTGTGGAGCTTTGGGATCCAGCACTGGTCTCCAGCTGCTAGCAATGGGCCCTAGGCTCTGGCTGCATGGCTTCAGGCTCCATCCCTGGGCCCCATCCCCTGGCCATAGGGAATCAGGCTCCAGCCCCCCCGCTGCCTCCCCCAGGTCCCATTAAGGGAGCTTAATTTGTCCCCAGGTTTGCCGGGGCTGAGTAAGTCTGCTGTGAAAAGTGATAGTTATATGTTTGTTAATATCACTTTTCACAACAGACTTACTAGCTAGCAATAAAGAAATGGACGTGTATGTGTGCATAGATGTTCTTCCTAAAGCTGATTAGATATTTTAGGGAAAATGTGAGAACAGCCACCAGCATGAGTGGGTGGCCACACTCGGAGACCACCAAATAATTTGTTCTGAGAACCCCTTCACTAATCTACACAGCAGACAGACACATTATTTCAAAGTGCTAGAAGTAGGCCAGTCAGCCAGAAGTAGGTACTGTGTGTACCCTACACAGATCTCATCTCTATCTTTTCTGTACTTTTACCTTTCCTAGTAATCTATAGCAGAGGACAAACTGCGCATAGTTATGCAGGAGTCAAGTCAATGCAGCATTGAGTTTACCAAGCCATTGATCTGTGGAGGCTGGAAGTTCAGAAATAAAAAATAAACAAATAAATAAATAAATAAACAGCAGCTGAGTTGGAAACATATTTCTTTACTAACTAGGAAAAGCAAGTCTGGGAGTGGATGGGCCATTGCACAAAGTAAAACTATTTCCCCATGCTTATCTCTCCCCCTCCCCCCGCCACAGTTCCTTATATCTCCTTGGTAAGTGCTGGAAATGGGCCATTTTCATTACTATTACAAACAGTTATTTTTCTCTCCTGCTGACAAGAGCTCACCTTAACTGATCACTCTTCTTATAATGTGTATGGTAACACCCATTGTTTCACGTTCTCTGTGTATATATATATCTTCCTTCTGTATTTTCCACTACATGCATCCAGTGAAGTGGGCTCTAGCCCACGAAAGCTTATGCTACAATAAATTTGTTAGTCTCTAAGGTGCCACAAGTACTCCTATTCTTTTTGTGGATACAGACTAACAGGGCTACTACTCTGAAGTCTGTTTTAATCACTGTACCTTATCATTCCTAAAAAATATTTAAAACATCTATAATTCTATAATATTTTTGGTGTTAAATGTATCATGTGCATACAGATCTCCCTGGTTCCACACAAAAGATGTCTGCGCAGCATCATCATCCCTGACCATGGAGTCCACAGAGGGCTTCAAGGAGTCAGAGCTCTGTGAACGTGGGATGGGATGGGAAGAGGTGTGTGGATTGGGAACAGCATACACTATCCTCATTGTAGCAACTTTTATGGGGAGGTTGCAATGGCAGTAGTGAGTGGGAGCATCCCCAGAATGGAAGGCAGGGAGTCTTGGAACTGGTGCAAAGGCACAGGACCCACGTATAGTGGTGTTGGTCTGCAGCAGGTTCAGAGGCATTCAGGTTTAAGGGTTGAATTCCTTACTAATTCTACAGGGTGGGGAATATTGGCTCCCTCTTCTTTGATGAAGTTGCCTTCAACAAGTTTTCTTCCTAGCCGCATACTGGGAGATTTTCCACATGTGCTCAGATGCCACAGAGATGAGTAATCATATAAGAACCTAGATAGACAATTTGGCTCTAAATTAGACAGGAAATAAACAGTCTTTTCTTTTTCCATGACATTGCTGCATTGTGGTGTCTTATTTTTTTAAGCCATAGTTTTAGAATTAGCTTAAAAATTCCATATTGGCTCCATTTAATTTCCAATAAGAACACATGGGGTAATACCCAATGAGCAGTTATTAATAATGAGAGCTCTAGGTTATTTTGGTAATGCATGTAATTGATCACTTTAGGGATTATATTTTTGAGCTCCGTTAAGTGTGTGAAGCTGAAGTAGTTCATTTCAAGTCTTGTTATGTCTTGAAGGATTTTGGTAATAGTCCTTTTTTCTCATTTTCTCTTCCCCTCTGTGTAATAGTTAACTGTTTGTGTGTGTGAGAGAGAAAGAGGGGAAGGTGGGAAAGAGCCGGGTAATGTGCTCAGATGACCCCATTTACTATGATTGTCCCAGTTGGGAAGGACAGCCTTGGTGTCTTGACCAGTTTGTCCCAGTTTCAGTAAAACCCAGATCACCTTGCAATGTCTTCTGTCTCCCACCTGTGTCAAGAATGGCCTTGTTGTATTGTGAGACCTTTGGTTGCCACTAGGCAGTTGTTCACCATGATGCATTGGCTGACTCTCAGCCAGCCAGCTGAGAGGTACAGAAATTGGGCTGACCCAAGAGCATGGCAGCAATCCTTTCAGCAGCTATAAAAATCTACCAGTCAGTGAAAGCCAAGGAAGGATGGGGTAATGGCAGAGAGAAGGCCAATGGGATTCTGTGGCTGCTAGGAGTCCTGTGGGGTGGCAGAGGAGAGCTACGACGATGATTGTTGGTCAAAGAGATGAAAAACAATGTGAATAGGAAGATTTGACAATGTCATATCATGATTCTAAGAAATTGGCATGCTTTTACAGTATGTGTACCTTTAAGAATCCGACCTCTCTTGCTGAAAGAACTCTTGAGAAAACCTTCTTCTAGCATATGTAGCCAGAACTAAAAAATCAGCCTGTTAAGCACTGAGAGTGTTCCTTATACAAATTCTTTTCTGAGTTTTTTATTATAACTGAGCCCCATTGTGCTAGGTGCTTTGCATACACACAGTATGCAACATTCCTGCATTGAAGAGCTTTTTCCAACTAGAAAAGACAGATAAGAGATGGGAGAAAGGAAATATTATTACCCCTATTTTACAGATGGGGAACTGAGGCACAAACAACTTAAATGATGTTCACATGGTCACACAAGAAGTCTGTGACAGAACCAAGAAACTCCTGATTCCCAGTTCAGAGACAAACATCTCTTTTCAACCGTATTAGTATAAGACGAAGTCATGACTTCATCTGTGAAACTGAGTCTCCCTTTCCACAAATGCATCCTCTCAAATTCTTCTTCATTCATGTCATATTTCAAGGCAGATTTTGCCCTAAATTATTCATCCAAATTAAGTTCTCAGCATCTACCTCTTTGACTCACTTGTGTTTTCTTCCCAGAGTTTTCTTCTTCTATTGTAAATGGTTGGGGCTGTAAGAATCTGATTGAAACAATGAATGATGAGTATGGATAGTGGGGGGAGGGAAACAAGGATTCAGTTTAAAACAAACTTCTGCCCTAAAAGACATCATAATTTGAAAGGGAAAAGGACATCTTCATTTTCTAAATGGGGCCTTTTAAAATGATAGGCAATAATGGGAGAATAAGTCCATTATTCATTTATAAGGGAATTAGCATAACAAAGCTGCTTAATGTGAGACTTCAGAAAGCTCTGATTAATAAATTAATCCTTATATTTTACAATAGATCTCATTTTTGTGAAAAAATTCTATAAGAAACTATTTTAATACTCTCACTCTTTTTCTCTGTAAAAAAAATAACTCTTTATGTGCTGGCACAGAGTAGAACAGCCTCTCTAAAAACAGATCCCAAGCTAGATTCTCTCTGAGTTACACTGGTGCAAATGAGTCGTAACTCCAGTGAAGTAACTGGAATTGCACCAGTGTAAAACCTCTGCAAGTGAGTGCAGAATGAGCCCCACTTTCCATTAAGCAAATATACTCATCCCAGAGTTGTGCTAAGACTCAGAAGCTGAGGCAAACTAAGCACTTGATGTTGTGAACATAAAAGGGAAAAGATGAATTATAGATCCCAAGTTTTGTATAGGACAGAGTCACCTGAATATACAATTGATTCTTTTCTTCTCTTGAAATCCCTGTCTTCAAATGTTCCTTCTCTAGTTTGCCTGCTAATATGAATATGCAGTCTCTTAAATGTGCCTGCTCTTTTTTAGAGTCTGCATTGCAATTAAAAAGATTTACTTTTCTGAATAAATACTGTTCCAGATGAAGAACATTCAGTCCCAAGTCATTGCTCTGCTGTCTTCTCAACACAAGCAAGGCATCTTTCTCAATCCTATTCCTTTAAAAGGCTTTTACTCTCTCTGTCTTCCTCTTTTTTTAACGTTTCAGTTAATCAGTCCTTTTTTAACTGACTAACCCAGAAAGAGCTTTAATTCAGGTGTATTTTATTAGTAGTATTGTCCCTAAGTAGATACAAGTAATACAGTTTGATGTGCGGCATCATTCCATTCCTTTTTCTGTATGAACAATTGTTGCAGGGACCATTCTTGTTTACAGCAAGACACTAATGAAACCTGCTCTTTTCTGATTTTTTGTTTACACTCATGCTTTTCATCTATTGCTGCTAGTTCCCTCAGTGTGGTTCTACTCCTAGTGGACAAATCTTTCTGATTATTTTTGGAGGGTCAGAGTGGGTGCTTATTTTGGGATTTTTTTAATAGAAATTTGGACCTGGTGACGTTCTTTACAGTGATGAGTTCTTTACAGATGCAGCAGAATGTACAGTGCCTGATGCCACTTGCTTCCCTTTAGAAAGGCTTGGGGAAAAAGTTAATGACGTTGTAACATAGCAAGGAAGGGGAAAATCATATGTAACGATGGCATTGGAAGGTTCACTTTGAACAATAGGAATGTCATTTTCAATAAGATTATCAAAACATTCATACAGTGGTTTGACTGCACGAGTTCTGACAAATGCCTCCTGACCTCACAAGCCTGAGGTTCCAGTCTCTGCATGGTGACAGTCTGAGCCACTGGTTTTATGTTATGTGTGTTGGGTAATGCAAGTGAAGTTCTGTTTTTTGCTCTACTGCCCACATGTCACCAGCAGAACACCTTCGTCTGTCTTGTAATCAAAACAACAGTCTCATCTCTTACGTTATTGAACTTTGTTCACCTAACAATGGTCTTTTCTTGTACATCTGGTCTTATCACTCCCTTATTGTATAAATTAAAAAGTCAGTCCACTAGAATCTTATTAAATCACGAATAGAATAGACCAATAGGAAGAAGTTCAAAACACACTAAAACAACACACATCTGTTCCCCACAAATTATCCTTATTTCAGATGCAAGCCAGGAATAAATGCTTTTAAGAGCTGCTAACAGATTACATTTCCTAATAAGTCTCATCCTGCAAAGAGAGGGGAAAGCATACTTACAAAACTGTTCCTAATTCATGGTTTATTGCAAATTAATGATGCACACATGAAAACAGTAACCCTATTACTTATCTGCATCACAATTCTTCCAGCAAAGAGTCTACAGTCTGAGTCTAATTTGTGATTGGTATCATTATTACTTTGGCTTAATGTATGATTTTCTGTTGCTCAGAGTAGTTTAGATGAGAGCTGTGAAAGCTTGGTAAAATCTGTCTGGCAAGCAAGCCTGCTCTTACAAAAAATGAATAAAGTTTGCCAAGCTCATGAGCATAGGGAGAATATCATTTATTCTCTCTGATGCCCAAGGAAAAAAAGAAAAAGCCCCTATAAGTCCTGCTTTGGCACACCCTACATTTTTTTTTTCGTTTCATTCTCCTCCATGCCCTCCTTTTCATTTTTCTTCCCCTTGGCATCTCTGATGCTCCTCAGGAATAAAAACATTCACAAGCGTCCTCCTAGGGTTCCATCCCGATTCTTTCCTAATCTTCCTGCCTCAGTCACTGGTGCCCTAACCCTTCTTGTAAACAACCCCCACACTTAATAAATAATCATGTTCCAGCTCTAATCACAACGTGGCAATCATGTGCGGATTACTGCCCTGTGATCTCAGCAGTTCTGCCAGCTCTCATGCTTGGAAGAGTTTGATTTCTCTCTCTCCCTCTCTGCAGCAGCTTGCTATATGTACTTTTTCCATCCTTCATGAACTTACTGGCAAAACCACCATAAAACCATGACTTTGGAGGAGGTTGGTTCATCGCAGTTCAGATCTCTGGCCTACCACTAATTGCAGATTTATTGGAGGAGGAGGTTCTATTTTATTAGTTTTTATGTTTTATTCTTTATTGAACATTCTAGCACTTCAACATTTTCTTTTCTGTATGGGTTTAAAAATCTATGTATAACTTTTAATTACTCTTTCTATGGCATTAATCCCCTAGACGATGGAGACAGAACTGTACTCATCTGTTGACTAACTATTAACATGAAGTGCTTCATCAAAGACTAGACTAGTCAGGGATCACACTCATAAACCAAAAAGTAGAGCCTAATAGAATGACATTGATTCTCTGTCTTTTCCAAAGATAGGCTACAAATTAAAAGCAATAAAATATAAGTTGCTGCATGTGACGTTTCATTTCTGGCTAGCTGGGGAGAGTAATACATGAGCCGCAGGCATGTACATTAATCTTCCCAGCTAGTCAGATCTGAAACAGCATGTATAGCAGTACCTTGTTCTTTATTGCATTTTCATTCAGGTTTTCCTATAAAAAAATCTTCATTAAATTACAGAAATTAAAAGGAAATTTTAGTAGTTTCAAAATGTTTGGTCAGTAAAGCATGTAAACATTCTTCACACTAAATTTAAACATTCATATTTTCCTGCCCAGGGGCAAAATTCTTTAGAACTTTATTCTGAAATTCTGTTCTCCCCACATAAAAAGAAGTCATGTGGATCAAGGGACTTCTGCACAAGTAGATGTGACACAGCAGGGAGTGGGAAGTATTGACCTGGGAATGTTGCAGGGGAGTTTTACTGGGACTGTGTGTGGGATGCGAGACTTTCCTTGAGGGAAGATACCTGAGCATGTAACATGAGAGCCCAGGAGGGGAGTTGGGGCCAGGTGATACTTTCTGTCCAGGAAACTGGACAAATGCTGGAGGAGGAACCAGGGGGAGGAGGTGTGAGATGGCTGGAGGGGATTTCAGTTTGGAGCTGGCTGGGGAAATGGAGGGAGCCCAGGACTGGGTTCTAAGCTCCCTGCCCCCCGGAAGGACTAGACTGAGGGGTCCTGGTTGTACCTATAAGCTCTGTTTGGAACTGTGTTTCTGTCATCCAATAAACCTTCCATTTTACTGGCTGGCTGAGAATCACAGAGAATCGCAGGAAGTGGGGTGCAGGGCCCTGACTCCCCCACACTCCGTGACAGTAAGGAAAGACAACTCTGTCATATCCTTTATTCTTGCACATGGGTTAGGTGACATAGAGCCCTCTTTGTACTCTCTGTGTTCTGGGGTATCAGTGTCCTTCCAAGCCACCAGCATCAATTAGTGAAGCCTCAGGACAGCTCTAATTTACATTCTGATTCCTGTGAGCCCTGGGAAAGAGAGAATAGACAGAGAACAGTGTGATTCAGCTGTACCCCACCCTGCTTTTGGCTCTGGCCTCCAGCCACTTCTCCTGACCTAACAGACTCCCATGGAAGCTGGGAGCAGAACTGGTATGGGCCTGCTCCATCAGCCCAATGCTGGCAGGGGTGGCCCACTGTGCAAGGGGTATTCTCAGGGCTCTATTCCCCCCCTTCACGTTGGCAAAGTAGTATAAAAAGGGCTTAGTGTTACTTAGAATTGAGCCTAAGATTTGCTGTATCACTGTGGCAGGAGAATCTTGATCTCTGTTTTGTTTGATTGACCACTTAGACTATGGTGAGGTAAACATAGTGTAACAATGGCAACATGTTGTTTTGCTAGCCAGTCAGAAAGGCGAAGAGAGCCATGGCGCAGATTCTGCTAGCCAGTCAGAAAGGCGAAGAGAGCCATGGCGCAGATTCTGGGCTGCAGTGTGATGCCTTTGTGCTGCACTATATGTGTAACTGGACCCAGTATAGGGACATAGTGCCACCCCTACATTCACACATGCTTCCTACTGCTAGTGTAGAGTGTATGAACAAGTAGAATGGGGGTTGTCCTGGGGTTTCTACACTACAGCAATCTTTCTGCTTTATAGAACCTAGAGCCCATCAGGGGTAGGTGAAACTTAGAGCAACTTCCTAAATTACGCTGGAACTAGTCTCATACACAGCTGGCCACAGTCCTGGGAGCAGATAAGTAAATTGTCTGCACTGTACCCCACCCTCCTAGGCTATACTGCCTGCTCCTCAGCATAGCATTTAGCCCTGTTTAAGTTGTTGACTATGGTTTCTAATGTGTTTAACCAAAAGATCACACTGAAGATTCCAGATCAAATAGCATCTAACACAATCACTGCAATTTCTCTAACTACTGATAGCACATTTCTTCTTTTTAACATTCTAAACATGAATAGTCAAATCAAGCAAACTGACAGGCAGAGATAGAGAAAATCAAAATATAAAAACCCCAGCATATTCTAATACGGACCCAAAAATAGTCCTTCCATAAACACACCCTGGTTCAGCAACCAATAATGAAGCAAAGACACCAAGAGAACCACTCCGTTTAGTTTTATAAGAGATCTTATTGGGCCTAATTGGAGTGAAGTAATTGGATGGCTTAGCTCACCTGTGGGCTGTTTGAACCTATATTTATAAAAGCCTCCATTTGGGAGGTTTGAAACAGGGATGAAAGGAATTTGGGGGTAATAGAGAGGCTTCCTGGTAGTAGGAGTGTTTAGCTAGAGATCATTCACAACCCCAACTTTAGGGTATGATACAAATTTTTGATGAGTTTTGAGGTCTATTTTTTTCCTATGCCTTTTTACACATTTTTGGCATGAAATATTCTCTCCAGCATAGAATGGTGTAGCAGAGGAACTGCCTAATTTACCCCACTCCATAGGCAGTAACAGTCTCATAGCTGCACTGCCAAGCTATTTTTCCTGGAAAGTACTGAGCATTCAACAGAATACATATTACATCAGGAGCCTTTGACACAATCATTATATTTTGCATTTATACGCTACATGTCATTTCAAAGGATTCCAAAGGGATTTTAGGTATATGTATACTATTGTAATTGACCCTGCTGCCAGCTGTCAGTCACTGTGAGGGTTGTGGGACACCCATCCTATCTGATTCTGGTACCTTGTGTGGTGTATCTATAGCTTGGGAAAACTCAAGCGCTATTCTTCAGATTTAAACCTCTGTGGATTCACCAAAATGCTTACATACCTCAGGTAACTCATAATTCCTTTATTGGGGCTTCTGAAACTAAAAATGCAAATATCCTAAGCATAATGGCTTTAAAGGACTCAGACATAATTTGTAGATGCCCATACAAAAGACAAACAATATATCTGAAATAATTGCCTTGTTCTCTAGAATCTCAGCTTGCATTAAAAAAGAGACATATCTCTAGTTGTATAGAGGCAAAGAAAATCTTGAAAATATGAATTGAATGTAATTGATTCAGAGATGTCTCTTTGAGCATGCAGAGAGCCTGGAAAAGTAGCTCTAAGAGGTATGAATTGTCCCATTCATCTAAATAAGGTGTTATCTCAAATGTCCAGTGATGATCATTTTAAAATCAGCATCAGTATTGCTAACTTAAAGCTTGCAAAAATCATGAGCCCTTCCTCCATCATAATATTGGTTTAAAAATTAAAACCACTCCTGACAAATGTGGTACTTTATCTTTGCCTTGTGTATTTTGAGGCTCTAAAGTTCCCTTCCTTTCACATATTCAAGCTTTGCTCTATAACCATGAAGACTACAATCTTTAGAAACTTACCTTTTTAACACTAAAGCTGAGATTCTCTTGCATCTCTTGATTCCTGCAGCTGGAGATTTAAGAAAAACACCAGATAGTCCAAGCCTCATGAGAAAATCACAAAAAAAAGTAACACTGTGAAGGATTTTATTTTTCATGTAAGAAAAGAGAGGGAGATTCCCAGATCTGCATGAATAACTGTGAGTGGTCTCATTTGGTACCACAGGTGGGTGGCGTTTGTGAGATATCACTGCTTATTTCCCTCCTCCACCCACAATCAAGAAGGAGCCAAGCACATGTGATCTAAGGGAGACTATGGGCATACTGAAGCATCACAAAAGGTGAGCACAAAGCCTAAAGGATCAATCATATGTTGAATATCTGCACAAGCCACTGTAAGTGACTCATTTTGGCAACTCTTTGAGATGGAGCTTATCTTGTGGGAGGACCTTACAAGGGTACCACCCAATTCAACTCCTGGTTACAAACAAAAGGTAAACTAATATTTCTGAATTCAGGCCTATGGGTAACAGAGTCGTGGTGTTATCCCTCCTTATCATCTTGTTGCTTGCAAACTGCTGTTCTCCAGTCTCCCACATATAGCTACTGCTGTTCTCCTGCTAACAACAGAATGAACTTTGGCCCAGTTCTCAACCTTGCAGTTCCAGTTCTTAGGCTGCTGCCTAGCCTACCTTTTCTCTCCACTTCTAGAAGGTGCTTGTGGCCTGCTCTTTTTGGTTATATTTCCCTTGCTTGTTGAGGGTTGTGGAACCCTCTTCTGGCTGGATATTGGACTTGAGGTTCAACATGTTGCTTAGTAATGAGACAGCAGGTTCATTAAATATTTTTGTGGGAATCATTTCAATACCTCTGATATGCAGAAACACTTTTCTGTGAAAATGATAAAGAATCACAGCGCTGCTTGCTTCTAAAACTGAACAAAAAGCTTTATTAGAATAAGGAAAACACAAAAATCCTATGCAACTGTTTGGAGGCAAGAACTGAACGTGAATATCCTGTCCAGTTGAAACTGCAGAGGCAATCTATATATTTTAGGTGTAGCATCAGAGCACCTCACAATCTTGAATGCATTTCTCCTCAGAACAGCCCAGTAAGGTAGGGAGGTATTATCATCTCATTTACAGATGGAGAATTGAAGCAAAGAGAGGTTACATGATTTGTTCTAGATTACACAGAAAGACTGCAGAAGAGCATGGACTTAACCCAGATCTTTCAGGTGCTAGGTTAGTGCTCTAACCAAAAAACCATCCAGAAGGTAATTACCCAATTTAGAATGTGGACAAGATACTAAGGTGAATGTCTCTACATTTGTTATGGGGTCTTTAATGATTGCCAGGACCTCTGTTTTATATCTTACTTTATAGGCTAACACATCAATCTATATCTTTAGTTTAGTACTGATTCAAAGGGAAGAGTTGGACCTACATTTCTTCCTGAAGAATCTGGACATTTCTGGGGGCTGTCCTGTCCAAATACTGAATCAGCCTAACTAACCCAGCTTTGCTGATAATATCTAACATGATCACATCCCAAGATGGTATGACTGCAGGCATCTGCACTGTGGGTACTTACACAATCCTGTTTTGTGTTAGGGCTTAAATTCTCTCCCTTTCAAAAATGGGGGGAAAATGTTATACATGTGTAATATTAAGTCATGAGCTCTTCTCCAGCTGTAACTGTCACTTTCTAACTGAAGTACATCGGCGGAATCCACTACACAGATGTCTTAAGAAATCCCCTGCCACTGAAATTGCTAAATTTGACATGCCGAATCAAAAGCCTTAACAAAATCAATGAAGATGAAAAAGGCCATGTTCTTCATTTTTACGACCCTTTCCCTATGATATTCCCAGGGTTAAACTAATGATATTAAGCTTCCCTTCTTTTTTTTCCCAACCCTCCAGTTCCTTAGTTAAACCCCTTTTTACTCTGCTGCTACAGAATGACTTTGGGGAATCCCTGAACAATATATGTCGATCTAAGGTTTGCACTGTTTCTCTGCTGATTCATCTGCCACAAATCAAGGGGTTTGAGTCTCTATGCTGCAACATATTAAATCTGTTAGCAGTAAAGAGATACTCTCTGCTCAAAAGCTTTTAAATTATAGCATATGGTGGGTGGTTGATAAGATTTTTTTTCCCTAAAATGGAAACTCTTTTCTTCTTCTTGTTATCTGGTCTACTGTTCTATTTATCAAGTCACAAGGTTTCTGGTGGCTATTAACGTTTTTCTGTGCTGGGGAAATTGTTTCCTATTTAGACAATCTCACATATTTTCAAGTTTATTTCACCTGCACCTGCTAACTATAGACAAGTCAGGGTTACTCTTTTCTTGTCACACCATCACATAGTGAGAAAAACATAGGCCCTAAGCTTAAATGCATTGGGAAGTAGGATGAGTGAGGGAGACTTTTTGGTGGTGTTGTGGCTAAGACCATTAAGGTCATTTCTTTCTCCTCGTACTCTTCTTTGGTACTGTTTGGGGAGGGAGATGACAACATCTTCCCAGAGTTTTCTAGACCTGATATTCTGTGGGCATATTCTTGGACCTACCACCCTTAGAATCAATATTGTTTCTTTCATCTGAAGCCTTTGTCAGTGACTATCCATTTTAACAGTTCCTAGATTCAGTTCAGGTCATCTTAAATACTTAGTCTTGGCAGTAATACAGAAAGAGATAATATGACATATTGTAAAAGTCTGTTAAAATCAAACACACAAACCAGGCTATTATCATGAAGAATCCTGCTGAGTGGAAAATCAGTTCGCAAAGAAAGAATGTTACTTATTGAACATAGATGGCAGAAGAATCACTGGGCATTGTTTTTGACCCACAGCTCACTGCACCACAGTCCCAATAATCATCCTTCTCCCCTTTTATGTATTAATTGACAGAGTACCGATGCCACATTCCCTGACCCTAGCATGGCCTGAAATGATAATTTCGTTTTACTTTTAGTTTCAGATCACTGCTGGTTCTTTCTCACCCTTCCCTTCATTTTAATATCCACCAGCAGTTCTTCACATGTCCACTTCTTTGTAGTAACAGTTTGTGGATGAGTTAATTGGCCAGTTATTCAACGGACTCTGAAAATTTGCGTATAGTTGTCAATTAGCTCATTCCTTTCTAGGAATAACAACTGTAAACAACATTAAAGATATTTCAGAGGCTATAAAGATATATCTGTTAAGACACATACCTAAAGAACACCATGGCCCTGATTTTTAAAAGGTTCACAACTTTGTCTCTGATTTTAGACTTGCAAATAATTGTACTGAAATTTTACAGGCACATTATACAGCACTTACATTCTCAGGCCTGAATTGAGGCCTTTCTGTAAATCAGTGTCTTTGCATTAAAATAATGAATATTTATACAAAGGGTAAAATTCATATCAGGTGGGCTACTCAGGGTCTTTCATATACCACATCAAGCTATTTCAGCAAAAGATTGATATCTTTTTGACTGAAAATTAAATTGCTATTAGCAATCTCATGGACCTGGGGTCCAACCAACATTATAGCATTACATTCTGCTTAACTTAATTTTCTCTGTTACTTTAACTCGATTTCATATCTTCTCCAGCTCCTGTCCTCACAACTACCATGTCTTGTGGATGGCACACTTATGATTTCCAAAGCCCAGGCTAGAAGTAATTACACTTTGGTGGTGGATAAAGTGAAATGTTTCTTTATACATCCATAGTTTGTAATTCTGTAGAGTTCTGAGGTTTGTAAAAGGTACTATGAAAATCCATAACAATATTTACTGTTACTACTTTTCACAGTACTTACCATGATCCTCATCTTAGACTTTAGTTCCTCCTGTGGTTCTGACACGTCAGGCAGTCCATTTCCTCCACTGATCACAGTTGCTAGCTAGTTGTGATACTTCTTTTCATGTGATGCCAGCACTTTCAATATTCTCTGTCACTGTCTTCTGCCAGTTTTTACATGACCTTCCTCTCCTTCTCTTACCACACTCATGCTTGCTTAGTATGTCTCCCACCTTCTATATGGTGCACATGTCCCAGTCACCTGAGACTTCTTTCATTGGTGATATTTTCTAATACGTCCTGCTCTGTCAGCTTCTGTTATTTTGTCTTTCCATTTAAATTTGTAGTATCTTCCTCAGCCGTATGTGATGGGATGCCTCCAATCTCTTTTTGTTAGTCACTGTCAACAGCCAAGTCTCTGCCTCATACAGTAGCATTGTCAGTATAATCACATGGTATCATCTGATCTTTGGTTTGATGTGGAAACTTCTGTTTGACCAGATGTTTTTTATCCTTCCAAAAGTGGTGTTTGCTTTTCCTAACCCAGTATGAATATATTTATTGCTGCTACCTTCAAATCTCATTTCACTCCCAGCGCTGGCTCCAGTGTTTTTTGCCACCCCAAGTGGCAGGGGAAAAACAAAAACAAAGCCAAAAAACCCACGACCGGTGGCACTTTGGCAGCAGCTCTACCCTCCGAGAGGGACTGAGGGACCCACTGCCGAATTGCCTCTGAAAAGCCGGATGTGCTGCCCTTTACTGTTGGCTGCCACAAGCACCTGCTTGCTGTGCTGGTGCCTGGAGCCAGCCCTGCTCACTCCCCAGATAGCAGAACCCTTCTACCTAGTCAATTTCTTTACCATCCATGTATACCTTTTCACCTGTTATTTGGTTTCCTACCTTCCTAATCTTGGTTTTCTCTGCATTTACTTTTAATCTATTTTTTACTGCTCCCTGTTCTATCTTTGATGAAAGGGCAATCATTCCATTCCACATCATACTTAGGAAAGCAACGTCAAGGTCATATAACTTGGCACTACTAACCCAATTTATACTGTCCACAAGGCCTTTTGCTGCCTGCTTCATCATTCAATCTATTGCTAATGCTAAGAGGATTGGTGATAACACACACCCTTGTCTAACTCCAGTCACAACATTGAACCACACACCCAGACATATATTTGATCGTACTTCATTTCTCACCTTCAAACCTCAAGTCTCTTGGAGTATTTGCTTGATGGATCAAAAAAAGAAACCATCTATTTGGAAAGAGGGGCTCATTAACACTGCTAGCCAAAGAGTGCAAGAATCAATGCTAAGGCTGTCTCTACACTACTTACCTTGCAGCTGCACAGCTGTACTGCTGTAGCTGTGTTTCTGTAAGATCTCCAGTGTAGCCGCTCAATGCTGGCAGGAAAGAGCTCTCCCACCACCATAATTAAATCACCCCTGATGTGCAGCAGTAGCTATGTCAGCAGGAGAGCATCTCCCACCAACATATTGCTGTCTACAGTGATGTGTTTGTCAGTTGGGTGGAGTTTTTTCACATCCGTGACAAAGAAAAGTTTACCGACTAACTGCTAGTGTAGACAAAGCCTAAAACAAGGGTGTTTCTCTACAGAAAGATTTTCATTGACTAGATTCTTATATATTGGTTTATTTCCCCAAGTACAATAGAATTTGTAACATTTTGCTGAAAAATTTCCTAGCTATCGTGATCAATAGTCTTTATATATTAAGAAATTGCATAGTAACATAAGAATGGCCACACTGGGTCAGACCAAAGGTCTATCTAGCCCAGTATCCTGTCTTCCAACAAGGGCCAATGCCAGGTGCCCCAGAGGGAGTGAACAGAACAGGGAATCATTAAGTGATCCATCCCCTGTCATTCATTGCCAGCCTCTGGCAAACAGATTCTAGGGACACCATCCATGTCCATCCTGACTAATAGCCATTGATGGACCTATCCAGTTCTCTTTTGAACCCTTCACAACATTCTCTGGCAAGAAGTTCCACAGGTTGACTGTGCATTGTATGAAAAAATATTTCCTTTTGTTTGTTTTAAACCTGCTGCCTATTAATTTCATTTGGGGACCTTTAGTTTTTGTGTTGAGAAGGAGTAAATAACACTTCCTTATTTGCGTTCTCCATACCAGTCATGATTTTATAGACCTCTATCAGATCTCCCCTTCGTCATCTTTTTGCCGAGTTGAAAAATCCCGGTCTTATTAATCTCCCCTCAAATGGCAACCATTCCATACCCCTATTTATATTTGTTGCCCTTTTCCAATTCCGATATACCTTTTTTTGAGATGGGGCGACCACATCTGCAGTATTCAAGATGTGGGCGTACCATGGATTTATATAGAGGCAATATGATATTTTCTGTCCTATTATCTATTCCTTTCTTAATGATTCCCAACATTCAGTTCACATTTTTGACTGCTGCTGCACATTGAGTGGATGTTTTCAGAGAACCCCACGACTCCAAGATCTCTTTCTTGAGTGGTAACAGCTAATTTAGACCCCATCATTTTGTATGTATACTTGGGATAATGGTTTCCAATGTGCATTACTTTACTTTGCATTTATAAACATTGAATTTCATCTGTCATTCTGTTGCCCAGTCACCCAGTTTTGTGAGATCTCTTTGTAAGTCTTCACAGTCTGCTTTGGACTTAGCTTTCTTGAGTAGTTTTTGTATCATCTGCAAATTTTGCCACCTCACTGTTTTACCCTTTTTTCCAGATCATTTATGAATATGTTGAACATAACTGGTCCCAGTACAGACTCCTGTATTGCTATTTCACAGTTGTGTAACGCTGCACTGTAAGGTCAGGTTTTGAGTCTTTCTCTTAACAATTGACCAGATTCCACTGAGGACTTCAGAAACCTTTCAGTTGAAAATATTGTTCAAATCCCTATGTTTCCATGAAACATTTTGGTTTTCATGACAAAAATCATTTCATCTAAAAATGTTGTGATCAACTCTACTAAGTATATTTGGATATGCCTTCAGGCCCACTGCCAGAAAGTGTAATAATCCCTAGACTACATTAAATAAAATTAAAGAATGGAGAAACTTGGGTGAATATCAGAAAAAAATGTTCTGACATCAATGAGACTGTGGGCTGATCTCCCAAGGGAAGAGATGGAATCCCCATGGCTTGGGACTTTTAAAACCAAACTACACAAAATATAGTGATTATCCAATAGGGAACATTCTTGTCCTGAGAGGGAGATGACTACAAAACCTAAGAGGCCTTTTTTCCCTTCTTTCATTTATTTCCCCATGTTGTGAATCTAAAAAGCTGATGATGTTTTGTTTAATTTGAGATATCTTTGCTAATGTAGCTTACATGTTATCAGCTCATAGTGAGAGACATTAATCCTCACGGTCTAAAATCATAACTCTTATATTTTTTCATTATAAAATTGAAATTTAAAAAATAAGTTTTCTTTGTAAAACAGTGTAAAAAGTGCAAGTGTGGTGATGTTGTCTTCAAGGAATTGTCCTGAATTTCAAAATGTGTGAGTGTGTAACAGTGTAAAAAGCAAATGACATCCTTTTCAGAGAGGTATGTGGCTCATTTTGAGCAAAAATACATTTTTCACTTACTAACTCCCCTCTAATCACTCCCCGCTCACCCTTATTCTTTGTATCTTGGTCTGGAAGAGAGCAATGCAAGTGACAGAAAGAATGAACCATGTGTCACAGATGTTAGCCAAGGACAGTTGCTCAATGCTCTATTGAAATGTGCTCAGTTACTACAGTGCTGAGAGTGTAATGGGAATCTATATAGAATAGAATAGAAAGTGTGGATTACACTCAGTTTTGGAGAATCCATTAGCCCAATCATTCCCCCAATATTATCAACATAACGGGGGTCACTGAGTATTTATCTCCCCATCTCAAATGGAGGGGAGGGTTCAGCAGCATCAAGGCCATTGTTCCTCTGGAACTGAGAGGCCTCTCACTGTTGGGGATCTGTGGCTAGGAAATAGGTGGGAGAGGGTGGGCATACAGGGATACACAATATTCCCCTTCTTGCCTCACCTTCTCCCTTCCTAATACCAGAAAACTGGAGAAAATTTAACTCCATTAACTTTTGTATAGTGCTTGTCTAAGTCTGAGAACTCAACTTTATGGACAGATGCTTGAGAGCACTGCAAGGTGAGAAAACCGCTTCAGTGTTGCTCCAATCAATCTGCATTATCCGGAAGCTAATGCAGAGGCACAGGGTTGGGTCTGGTCTCCTGCTGAAGTACTGAAATCTACTGAGTTGGAGGGATAGAACTGCTGTCTATTTCAGGTAAAGAGTGGCACAAAATTCTGCAGGAAATTGGGTGAAGTTTGCATTTTTTAAAATGTACTATTATCATTGAATTTTACATTCACTGGATGTGCATACTCAATGCTCCCACCATGCATGTAGCTGACTCTGTAATTCCACTAAAATTTAGTCTAGATTGACTTACTAATGATCATTTAATGCAATATGTTTCTGGAAATTACAAGGAAAATTCATACTAATCTAATCCGTATGTATTTTCTCTCTCACCTTTTGTGAGTCTACATTATGAACTCTTTGAGACAGGAACTGTCCTTATTAAGCATTTGTTCAGCAACTACCATTATGGGACCCTGAGCAGCTGAGGCGCTAGACATAATACAAATAAAAAAAATAATATGTGGCCTTACTAATGAGTTGTCTCCTTTTTTTAAAGAAGTCTAGAGTCACCTTTAATAGTCAGTCAAGAACTAAATATTTAGCATCAGTTCATAAGAAAGTTGCTTTGCTCTTTGTGTAAATAAACATGCTCTCTTTCTCCCATTGGACTCTTGCTTGAAAATTATTTCTTTTATCAAGTAGTTTGTCGTTTCTCTGTGAACATCAATGCCATTTTCTTCAGAACTTCAAACAAATATTTCCTGCATGTTTACAGGAAACATACTAAACATTATAAATGACAACCTGGCTCACACCGGATTCAAGGGTGAGAGAAACTTGGGCAACTCAGTGACACAGCTTGTGACATCCTACCAGCTAGGTAAAATGCATTTAACATCTCTCCTGTAGCCATGTCAATAAGCATCCACTCACTCATACAAGCACATAAAAATGCCCATCTTTCCTTCAGTCTACATTTTTGGGAGATTTTTAGTATACATGTTGTAATAATATTTTACTGTAAGGTAATAGCCTCTATCCCAGAGCACTTTGCAAGCTGTATGCTTACTATTAAAATGCAGACACCTTAGGGGCAGGAGGGTGGTATACACTGTAGTACAACAAAGTGGGAAGAGGGAAGGCACCAGGGTAAAACCTTAGCTTTATGAAAAATGCAATGGAATTTTTTAACATCCACCCAGAACCAACAGCAAGGTCTAGGCACTGAGCTCTCATCTGAAAGAACAGACTGCAGCAAGCTATATGGAACTCCTTTTATAACCCAACTCAGAAGAATAAATGGCTGAGCATATCTTCTTGAGATTTGAACCTAGAGATCCAAGGAGTCTAACAACCTGATTCTTCTCTTAACTCCAGTTTTACTCCACTGTCTTGAGAGAGTTTACTCCTAATTTATATTACTGCCAGGGAACACAGACTCAGGTCTGTACTATTTTGAACATGATTCTTTGGACTGGATGGGGTGACTTAGCGTACTAGAGCTGGTTGGAAAATGGGGGCCATTTCTGAGGATAATTTCTCTTTTTCCATGGAAAAAGGACAATTTTCCAGACACAAAAATTAATTTTGTTGAAAACCCAATTTTTCATCAAAAAATACTGTTGATGGAAAATTTTCAAGCCCACCTTCTCCCACATACATTCAAACATAGTAGTCTTTGAACCTGAAAGCATCCTGATCTCCCCACAAGTACTGTAATACGGATATTTGTCTGTTGTTCCATAAGATTATTCTCCCATCTGTCTTTAAAGGTGTCATGTTCTCTGTAGTTTCTTGTATTTTTTATCCTGACCAGTGGCAAGTTCTTCCCAGGTGACTAAAGGACACATCCATTCCCTTCATTGCCATGGAAAGTTCTCTACATTATAGATCTGTGTTTGAGTTTATAAGTCAGACAGAGGCAAATCTCTAGTTTGTGTGTTTAAAAATAGTTAGTTAACAGGGGCAGGAAGGACTTTATATAGGAAATAACACAAAGAAATGAATAAAAGGAAAGAATGCCCCTGGAGGCCATGAGACTATTGACAAACACATAGTTCGGGAAGTTGAGTGGAAATAATTATAGAAGAGAACATACAGGTTGATGGTTTTTTGTTTGTTTTTTGGGGAAGGAAGGGAGGGTTGGTTGTTTTGTTTTAATTTGTGTTGTTTACAGACAGACCTCCTGGAAGGAAAGAAGCCAAGTCCTACTGAAAGAATTCAGAAAACAGGCTGAGTCTGAGGGAGGTACCTACACATTAGAAGAAAGAAATGGGGTGTATGGCTGAGCCCTCATGGAGAGAAAGGGAGGGAGCTCCAGCAGTAATAGTTTGTTATGCAAATAGGTCTGACTCTGAAATTGGTTCAAGCAGAGTTTGAGGAACAGATGAAGGTTCAGACTGGCTCTAATTTTTCCCATGCAGTTCACCAACTCTTAATTTGTATGGCTGTGTTTTTCACTTCCTAGAGGGCACTGCAACTTTTGGATTCTTGGCATACCATACAAATCATTTCTGGAAGTTTTTCTGTGGGCCTACTGATTCTTGCTGGACCAACCAGCCAGACATGAAGCCGGTTTTCATGGCTTCAGTGGCCTTGGATGCCTTTTTTTGCACTTAGGAAGCTGTGAAATAATTTTAATTGAATTGAGCTCGTGCATTATGTCTGGGAAATGCTGTAATATAATCTTTTCTTTCTTTACAGTATTTACATATTAACCTGATAGTCCTCTTCCTGATAGTCTAGACTGGTAAAGAGGTATGAATATTGAATAGCTAAGTTTTATTAACTTTGAATGAAGAAATCTTCTATTATTCCTGTTTTAAGATTCCGTTAATATTCCAAATAAATACACAGCTACCAAATAGGTACACAATTGCCCTTTAGTTAATCTTTAACCCCCCAAAAATAGAAAAACTCAAGCCTGTTTGAACCTGCCATGCACTGGAATCTACAAACACTTTAAGAATGTTTACAGCTTTATCATGCTAAAAGCAGCTTTCCAACAGTCTAGAACAAACTCACAGACAGAGAGGGGGAGACAGTATGGCTTTGTCCACACTTACAACACTGGACAACACTAAGTATAACACTTCGTGAAGACGTTACTTATGCCAAAAAGAGAGCTTCTGGTGCAGGTACTCCACCTCCCTGAAAGGCAATAGCTATATGGCTGGGAGAAGCCCTTCCATTGACATAACGTTGTCTACACCGGAGTTTAAGTTGGTACAACTGCGTTGCTCAGGGCTGTGGATTTTCCATGGCTCTGAGTAATGCAGTTATATCAGCATTAGTTGGTAGAGTAGACTAGGGCTACGTGTAATGCATTAAAGTATGTACATGCTGTCATAAGGTATATTTCCCAAATCTGAACCTTAGCGTCCAAAATTTGGGTACCTGCATGAAACCTCTAAGCTTAATTACCAGCTTAGATCCTGTAGTGCTGCCACCAACCAGGAATTCCAGTGCCTGGTACACTCTGGTCTCCCCAAAACCTTCCCTGGGGACCCCCAAGACTCAGATTCCTTGAGTCTCACAACAAAGGGAAATAACCCACTTCCCTCCCCCTCTTTACCTCCTCCCAGATCTTCCCGCCCTGGGTACACTAGGAGATCACCGTGTTTCAATTCCTTGAAACACAAACACAGAGAGGTCAGGTTTCTCTCCCCCTCACCCAGAGGCCCTGCAAATTCAAGCTTTGTGAATCTAACACAAAGAGATTTTCTCTTCCCCCCTGTCTTCTTCCTCCCACCAATTCCCTGGTGAATTGCAGACTCAATCCCCTTGAGCCTTAACTAGGAAAAAATCAAACAGGTCTTAAAAAGAAAACTTTTAATAAAAAGAAAGAAAAGACATAAAAATGGTCTCTGTAATCAAGATGACAATATTACAGGGTTATTTTCTTATAAAAAATGAATAAACAGCCTTATTCAGAAAAAAATACAATTTAAACATTTCCAGCAAACTACACACGTGCAAATACAAAAACAATGTAAAAACCTATATTGTTTTCTACCTGTACTTACAACTTGGAAACAGAAGATTAGAAAGCCTGTAAAGACATGTGATCACCCTCAGAGCCTAGAGAGCAACAGAACACAGAACAAAGGACCCACACCCAAAACTTCCCTCCTTTTGAGATTTGAAAAATCTTGTCTCCTGATTGGTCCTCTGGTCAGGTGTTGTTCCCTGTTCTTAACCCTTTACAGGTAAAAGAGACATTAACCCTTAACTATCTGTTTATGACACATGCCTAACCAAGGGAGCTTGTATAAACCTCCTCCTTTTTTCTCAACTGTTCAGTGTAACTAATATTTGTTGTGTTATGGCTACCGTAATGGGTTCAGTGCTGGGACTCTGTCCACTTTACTGCTCTGTAAAGCCTACTTGCTGCTTGGGCACCAAATGAATAATAACACATAATAGCATGGATAGATGTGATACACAGGAGAGCTGGTTAGAGACAATTAAACTTGATTTCCTGGTCCCAGACACCTGACCTGGTCGGGGTCACCAAGGTGAAGTATGTGGGGGAAGGGGCATGCCAATGTGTCATTGTATTCTGGATGATCCCTGCTTGACACTGGAACATTTGCAGCTAATGTAACTGGATGAGCGTGGGAACAGAAAATAGTGATTTTGTCCAAAGGACTGAGGCCCTGAACTGTGTGTGCATGTACAGCTCTGAAAATTTGGCCTGTTAATATTGCTTACATAGCCCCCTTCCTTGCAGCTCTGCTGAATTGGTAACTATTCACCTGCTGAACTGCTTGCATTTTGAAGTGTGGGTTATAATTTCATTTACCTTTCTCTGAAACATCAGCTCTAGGCTGTATCAGAGATAGGATATAGTATTAGTGGGACCTTTTGGTTTGTTCCAGTTTAGTAACTCCCATCTTCCTGAAGCAGCATGATAAATTGTGTAGGTCTGTTATAATATATCACATTCAGACTACATAGTTTTGACTATGGAATAGAACGTGGAATTTCGAATGGCTTGCTAGAGTCCAACACCAATGTTTTTACTGAAGGAAAGACCAGATTTTCTAGCACCCTTTCTAGAATTTTGTAAGCATGATGATAAACCTAAGCACTTGTGAATGTGTCCATCTGAGGTACTTGCTTCTAGAACTGATTTATTAACATATTAATTTGACACGTTTCATATATTAACCTGAACACTTTAGATAAGCTCTCTGTTCTTCAAAGGAATTGTATAACCATAAAAATGACCATATTGGCTCAGATCAAAGGTCCATCTAGCCCAGTATCCTGTCTTCCAACAGTGGCCAATGCCAAGTGGTTCATAGCGAATGAACAGAACAGGTAACCATCAAGTGATCCATCCCCTGTTGCCCATTCCCAGCTTCTGGCAAATAAAGGCTAGGGACACCATCTCTGCCCATCCTGGTTAAAAGCCATTCTATCCTCCATGAACTTATTTAGTTCTTTTTTAATCCTGTTATAGTATTGGCCTTCACAACATCCTCTGGCAAAGAGTTCCACAGTTGACTGAGTTGTATGAAAAAATACTTCCTTATGTTCATTTTAAACCTGCTGCCTATTAATTTCATTTGATAACCCCATGTTCTTGTGTTATGAGAAGGAGTAAATAACACTTCTTATCTACTTTCTCCACACTAGTCATGATTTTATAGACCTCTATCATATCCCCCCTTAGTCATCTCTTTTTCAAGTTGAGAAATCCCAGTCTTATTAATCTCCCCTCATACGGCATCTGTTCCATACCCCTAATTATTTTGTTGCCCTTTTCTGAACCTTTTCCAATTCCAGTATAACTCTTTTGAGATGGGGCAACCACATCTGCACGCAGTATTCAAGATGTGGGCATTCTACGCATTTATATAGAGGGAGTATGATTTTTTCTGTCTTAAAAGGCATGTTTTCACTATTTGCTCACTTTCAGAGCTGTGTATTAACTCTGTAACTGGAAGTGCATGCCATTGATACTGCTGAAATGTACACAAAGTTATTGTCACTGGATTTAGGCAGTTTAAATTTGAGGGAGTATTTTGTAAATATTATGACTTAATTGTACATTCTTGTTACCCAAATGAGTAATGTTTGTTTTAATTTGTTTCTTGTGGATCCGCAACTCCCACGGTTTTTCCAGAGCTTGCCCCTTATCTTTTCTGTGTATACGCTCTCTTCCTTCTTCCCACTTAGCCCTCTGTGATGAATTTGAATTGGTTGTGTTGATCTTTGAACATCAGAGAAGTCTTGTACAGACCACCAATAAATCTCTTGAAGTCTGTTTTGGTTTTTATTATTTGTTTTATTACAGTAAGTATAGTCTGTTTTATTGTAAAAGTGCTTTTCTTTTTGCAAAGGGCCTTGTAAGGATCTGAACCTCCAATTAACCTGTCTGCTCAGACCTAGTTTACCCAGTCCAATTAAAATTGATAGGCCAAAGTGTCTCTGGTGTAACTCCCTTAAAGTCAGTATACTTACACCGGAGAATGAGATAAATCTTGGCAGATGCATTTATGGTGGATGTGGGTGTCTCTGCCATCATCATGAAACAATGCATCTCTCAGATACTCAGGATTCAGGGAGTGCAGAATGTTAACCTTGCTGAGGAATGAATTGTGTGTGAAAACAAATGTCCTTCCACCCAGTCTCCCCCCTCTTGTCCTCCTTTCTCCTCCTCCTCCTTTATTTCTCAACACTGGAAACAAACTGGGTCAAGCTAGTGGGTCAGTGACTGTGCAGTATATATCCAGCCACGTGGTGAAACTAGTAGAACAGGATTACATGATTAGGGGTCTAAAACCCCATTTTATAGGCCCTACCAGAAATCTGTCTCAATGAGTTTGTGAAATGAAATATGAATATGTGCATATTTCAAAGGTGAAGTACTTTTTGAATTAGTGGGTCTAAATGAGGTATTTGCAATGCTTTTAAACACAGTTCTGTTAAAGGATTGTCAAACTGAACGTCTTTTGTTCACTCCTGTTTAAAGAGGGACAAAACCCCCAAGTCCAGCCACATAAATTGTAGCATCTTTATGGCATTCGGAGAGGAGATCAAATCTTTTACACACCATTTGGTATCAGTCACATCCCATTATGCTATGTAACATGACTGCCTTGTCACAACATAATGCACTGGAGAGAAATGAAATAAAAAATGGCATTTTTCTCAGCTATGTTTAAAAAAACCACAACATTTCAAATATGCAGCTTTAATTTATTTATTTTTCTTAAAGGACCTGCTATAAGAACAGATGGAAAATTCATTCTCCTCCAGAGTGTGGAGGTCCACATGTTCGTTAGCATTCGTGCATTATGCATATGGACATGGTAAGATGTTTATACAAGAAAAAGATGGTTATATGTATATACATATGTTTTACATATATATATACTTCTCTATGTATACAAGCACACATACATACAATAGTTATATAGTATTCAGTTTAAGTATATCGTTTGACAGGGTCCTGATTCAAATGTATTAGAGTTTCTGCAACTTACTTGGTTTGTAGTTACATTGGAGAGAAGCTATAACCCAGTAAACTCCAGCTTGCAAGCACTCTCATCATCCCACAAGTCCTTTCCTGTCTCCCTCCAGATGCCAGTTGACCTCATTTTTATATCTCTCAGAAGCTCTTTTCTGTTTGACTAACACCAAACCCCTTTGCCCCTCCCCCACTAACTTTCTTACCAGAATCTTGTGTGGTTCTTAGCTCTAACTTGGGCTCTGTTCCAGGAGTTTAAAGGCCTCGGTTATGGCCTTTGTGGTAATCCTGGCCGATACTTAATGCACAAAAATAAGAAGTTAGTATCACTGCTACCCTTGAGAGCACCAAAGCTCCACTGATCTTGCAGCTCTGTTGAATGTAAGGTATTCAGATTATCCACCCACCTGTTATTTGGTTTTGTCACCTCTGATTTACCGTCCCAATATCATATCCTTTGCTATGCTGAATTCCCATTTCTAGAAATATCTTATCAAACATAGCAATGGGGGGAGGGATAGCTCTGTGGTTTAAGCATTGGCTGCTAAACCCACAGTTGTGAGCTCAATCCTTGAGGGGACCATTTAGGGATCTGGGGCAAAAATCTATCTGGGGATTTGTCCTGCTTTGAGCAGGGGGTTGGACTAGATGACCTGATATTCTATGAGTTAGGGAAATAACACATCAGTACCAATAATGGGTGATTCACTAATTCACTGGTACTTAAAAATGTCAGTTCTAGAAATATTTACTTTTTTCTAAAGCTTGGGTGGTTGTTGTTCATGTTACTTCAGAAATGAAGGGATCAAAGAGAAGAAAATCTATAGTACCTGTGGCGAACTGGGAATGTTCTTAATGTTTTCTCTGAATACTGTGTTGGTGCCTCAGTGTCCCCTAGGCAGTTCTTAAGTATCTAGATGGTGGGATCAGGGTATATGGTTGCTACAGAGCAAAAGGCCAGTGCACCTAAATGCCTGGCACTCTGTCTCCTAGCAACTGATGGCCTGGGCCCCTCCTCTGCAAAGGTGCCAACTAAAGGTATTGGAGACAAAGAGGTCAGCTGAACTCCAGGCCCGGGAAAGGAGAGAGAGGAGGAGGGGCTGGAGGGGTTTTCAGTCTGGAGTTGGCTGGGGATGAGGAGTGAGGGCAGACGTGGGGGTCTGGCTCACTGCCCCCCAGAATGGACCCGGCCGAGGGGTCTGGTTCGCTGTATCTACCAGCTCTGTTTTAGACTCTGTTCCTGTCATCAAATAAACCTCTGTTTTACTGGCTGGCTGAGAGTCACGTCTGACTGCAAAGTGGGGCTGCAGGATCCCGTGGCTGTCCCCAGGACCCCGCTGGGGCGGGCTCGCTGTGGGAAGCTCATGGAGGGGCAGAGGATGTTGAATGCTCCAAGGAGAGACCCAGGAGGTGAAGACGTGTGAGCTTCTTGCCCTGAACAAGTCTGCTCCAAGGGAGAGAAGGCTCCCCAAAGTCCTGACTGGCTTGGTGGGGAGCAGTTCCAAAGCATCGCCCGGGGACTCCATGACAGTACTGACTCTTTTACTATCCATGCGTCCCATAGAAACAACTGGTGTTCCCATCTAAATTCCCTTGTCTCAGGCGAAGAGTCTGAGTTGATCAGTAAACCCAACTTTTTTAACTAGGACTCTAACCTAATGATTCTGCAGGAAATAGTGTATAACTGATGGGCCATGCTCATGCATAGTTTTGAAGAAAGGCCCCAGGACATTGCAGCACTTTTAGTCATGCATGCTAAATTTGACATAGTAATATGAAATTAGCACCTGCAATAGACACTGAATACACTGGACCTGATTCTGCTCTTACTAATAATATTACTACACTGGAGTCACTCCTGATTGATACTGGTGTAAGACGACAACCAGGCCAATTATGTAATTGTAATTCTGAGGTTTTAACTGTCTCACTGCAGAAAAATTCACCGTGAACCTTACACTACAGTAATATGTGAATTTAACATTCCAAGGCCAAAACTTATGTAAAAGATCTCAATGCACGTCTCCCAACTTGATAACCAGGCTGAAATACTTCATTGTTCTTTATTCCTGCTTGAAGCTGAAGATGAGGGTGGGGGAGAGAACCTGGTGTGAATAACCTTGGTTAAATACAAATTTGTTCCTTGTTTCCTACATGGAAGCGTAGTTGGGATAGTGGATATATATTTCCAAATGGGACTTTTTTTCAAGCACTGTTTTATTCCAGTGCCACAGGAACACAACGAGTTTCTGTTTGTAGGACTCTGAATGTACCGCTACTGAAAATTAGAAACTATTCACTGCAATCCTTGACCTAAAACAATATTGCTCATTTTAACAAAGAAAAACTAAAGCAACATTCAAGAAATCACTGTCTTGACTCCATTTTCTTAGCTTTAAAAAAACCAACCAAACAAACAAGGATGTGAAAGCATCTCATACCATGAAGCACAGTTTGCACTTGAGGGTCTGAAGAATGGAGGAAAAAAAGAACTTAATGTGATTTTATATTTCTTCCCAGAAGTCATTTGATACCACCGAGAAGTTGTTTACAAGACCAAAGCTCATTGCTGTTGAAATAAATGATCCTGATAATGCAAGGTAAAACCTGCCCATTTATTTTATGTATTTCAATCCGTTTAAATTGAGCTTTGGATTTCTTTCCTGGATAAATATTTGACACACTTCCATATTAGAAAAAAATGTTTAAAAAAATTGTCTATGTTCCATTTTTCAACCTCAAGTAGACTGGTAAAAATAAAAATATGGTACAAAGGATGCCTCCCTATTTTTTTCTTTAACTGAAGGAGTGGAGGGGTGGGAGAGGGGACAACTAAGTAATACTTGGCTGGAGTCATGAGCAGCTTGTTGACTGAGTTAATCAGTCAGGAACCCTGCTCAGCCTCACCTCACTGATAAATGTCACAACTCACTGCTGCCAATAAGAATTACCACCAAAGGTTTCACAGAAACTGGGAATAACTAGATGAGCCTTTTCCTCTGAATGAATTATTTTGTGCAAAACAATTCCAGGACTGGGTCAGAGTGAGTTGCTCTAATTAAGTGAACAGCTTTACAAACACATTCTGAAGGTCAAACAACCCATGGATATTCACAGGTCCCAGATTATGAAACATTGAAAGTTTTTGCAGGGAGTGTGTGTGTGTGGGAATCTATCTAATTCAGATTTGAAATGTTACTGTCAGGAGCTGATGTTACTAAGTTGCTGGCAAGTTTGTTTTTGTTTACTGTGCTGTGTAGTGTATCTTAGGAGACATGAGCTTTCCAGTATAAATGAAAGCCGGAGAATAATGTTTGAAGTTACCTGGAAAAGAGTCCTCATTCTGATTCATTCAATAAGCATTGTTCAGTTACTATGGGATTCTTAGCAGGAGGAGATCTGCAGAGCTCCCTCTCTGCAGCGTGTCATGCATAACCTGCAAAACACTAGCAAAAGGCAACCACTGATCATAGGACAGTAAAGATGCCCATTTGAGAAAGATTGAGAACAATTGAAAATGAATAATAAAAAAAAATTGTTTCAGTCACCACAAACAAGAAGGTGTGTGAGGTGTACAGTCCATGAGTTCTTCATGGAACTGGTTACCTGACATAATGGAGCTGTCTGCAAATAATGTAATGTGGCACAACAGATGTAACCTGGTACAAAACAATGTAATGGAGAAGATTTTTAATTTTGAGTGCTAATTTTGCTGACCAATATATTTGAGGTTACTTCTTCATGTTTTGTAAGTACTTACTAGAGCTGGTCAGAAAATAGAATTTCTCTTCTGTGATAAATTGATATTTCTGAATCAAAATGAAAAGTCAAAATTTTGACATTTCCTATAAGAGGAAAATTCAGGAAAAAACAACCCTATTTGAAACCATTGGAATATTTAATTTCTATTATGTCAAATTCTTTTCTTTCAGTAAGGTTAAAACTAGAACAGTGCAGTGCAAGTGTCGTGCAAGAAGTTTCATGGAAGTTCCATGTTGAGAATGTAAGTTCCATGTTGTGCAAGACTTTGAGAATTTCAGAATTTGTTTTCATTTTGATTCAGAATGGAATCCAAAATTTTCAAAATTCTCTATGGAAGAAGTCAAAAGAAAATTGTTTTGGTGTAATCAAAATGTTTGATTTTGACAATCATTTAGTCTGACTTTTTAAAATGTTATATTATAACATAATATATAATAAAAAAAATAGAACTCATTTGAAAGGAAAAATTGAAATCTTTTCTTCCAGAAATGTTCAAATGGGACATTGGACACAGTAGGAACTTATTTTTTCTCTTCTTTCTCTGAAATGAAATTTCAGTGAAATAAACATAATTTTGCAAAGCATTCTGATTTAGCTAGAACATTATTTTCTGATAAAAAGAATTATTCTGTCAAAGTTTTTCTGACCAGTGTTGTAAAAATGTTTTGTTTTGATAATGTTGAAATATTACTAAATATAATAGAGTTGAAACAAAATGAATTGAAACAATAAAGTTGAAATGAAACATTTTTACTTTATCAAAATAAAATATTTTGACTTTACTGAATTGAAATGAGAAAAATAAAAATATTCATTTAGACTTTTTCCATTAACAAGTTCATGAAAATCAATGTTATCATAAATCTTTCAGTTTTGATGAAACTGCAGTTTCTGATGGGAAAAAAAATAACTATTCCATCAAGCATTTTTCAGCTAGCTGCAGTAGTTACTATTGCTCAACTTACTTTACTCCTAGGAAGCAAGGATTCTACAAAAAGAACAGGAGTACTTGTGGCACCTTAGAGACTAACAAATTTATTTCAGCATAAGCTTTCATGGGCTACAGCTCACTTTTTCGTATGCATAGAATGGAACACACAGATATTTATACATACAGAGAACATGAAAATGTGGAAGTATGCATACCAACTCTAAGAGGCCAATCAATTGAGATGAGCTATCATCAGCAGGAGAAAAAAAACCTTTGAAGTGATAATCGAGATGACCCATAGAAGGTGCGAGGAGAACTTAACATGGGGAAATAGATTCAATTAGTGTAATGACCCAACCATTCCCTGTCTCTGTTTAAACCTAAGTTAATTGTATCTAATTTGCATATTAATTCGAGTTCAGCAGTCTCTCTTTGGGTCTGTTTTTGAAGTTTTTTTGGTGCAAAATTGCCACCTTCAAGTCTGTCACTGAGTGGTTAGAGAGGTTGAAGTGTTCGCCCACTGGTTTTTGAAAGTTATGACGCCTGATGTCAGATTTGTGTCCATTTATTCTTTTGCATAGAGAGTGTCCGGTATGGCCAATGTACATGTACGCAAAAGAATAAATGTACATCTACACAAAAGACATGGACACAAATCTGACATCAGGAATCATAACATTCAAAAACCAGTGGGAGAACACTTCAACCTCTCTAACCACTCAGTGACAGATTTGAAGGTGGCAATTTCCCCATGTTAAGTTCTCCTCACACCTTCTATGGGTCATCTCCATTATCACTTCAAAGGTTTTTTTTCTCCTGCTGATAGCTCATCTCAATTGATTGACCTCCTAGAGTTGCTATGGGTACTTCCACCTTTTCATGTTCTCTGTATTTATAAATATCTTCTATCTGTCTTCTAGGCATTCGAAGAAGTGAGCTATAGCCCACAAAAGCTTATGCTGAAATAAATTTGTTAGTCTCTAAGGTGCCACAAGTACTCCTGTTCTTTTTGCGGATACAGACTAACACGGATGCTACTCTGAAAAGTATTCTACAGTTACTAAAACCATCTAGCTGCCTTCTTGTTAGCCTCTGAGTTTGCACAAAGAACAACGGGGAGGGGGAAGGGGGAAGCTAGATAAATACAGAACCTACAAACTTGTGCTTCAGGTCTTATGGAAATCCTTACTGTTTTGACATGGAAATTGCAGGCCAGATTTACCAAAACACTCTGGCTACTTAGTGCCTTTCCAGTGATGCAAAGCAGCTAGAAAGTCTAAGTTTAATTAGCTGATTAAGTTACGGTTATTATGGATGCATTTTGTCATTTGGCCAAAACAACCAGAGCATATCACTGAATTTGGCCCAGTAGTTTGTCATCTGTGTGAAAGATAAATTGGAGAGCACCTAGACTAGTGGCAAATATCCCAGAATGGATTGGATTAGATGTCCATATGGGAATGTTGAAATTGCCTGGCAACTTACAGAGACAAGGTGAATGAGTTAATATCTTTTATTCGGCCAACTTATGTTGGTGAAAGAGAGAAGCTTTCAAGCCCCACAGAGCTCTTCTTCTGTGAAAGACATTATCACAACCACCTTGTTTCACTAATATCCTAGGACTGACATGGCTACAGCTTCATATAGCATCTTGTAGTTACAGCAGATACTTTGACACCTGCACTACAAATGATTATCACCAGAACTCAATGTTTATCTGTCATTCTTGAAAGCATAACCTGCAGAGGTCAGGAAAGGTAACAGTGACACATTTCCCTCTATACCGAATGAGCTATATCCCAGGATCATAGTTCACACAGAGATATAAACAATGGACAATAGAGAGATTAGGGATCCACAAAAGTTTTCACAAAATCCATCTCTATTTAGTTCAGTTATATTAAATTATTCTTGTTTGGTGAACTTTGCACCAGTGGCCTAGGTAGCCGTTAGGGAGTACCTGGTGAGGAAATGATTTTTATTTCCTGCATCTAAATGGTGCAGAGTAGATACAGCATATATAACCTTGGGCCAACACAGCGGAATCTAAACATGTGGCATGTCAGTGGCAATGCTGACATTACTGGGCTGCTCCAAGATAGAAACAGATAATAGTAGGTATTAAAATTCCCCTGTCTCTGGGTATTTGAACTCCAATACTGAAGCCCAATAAGAATTAATCATTTTTGAAAAGATGAAAAAGGACTAACACTTTAACAAAAGTAGAAGGAGGAGCTACCCAGTGTAATGTGTATGCAATTCTGTACAACTGAGGACATATTTCACAAATATAGGCCCAATCCTGAAATCTTTAGTTTTCACTGAGTTCTTACTCAGTCAAAACTTCTATTTACAGTGATAGAATTTTTGCCTGTGAAAGGACAACTTATCTGGTCCTGGATATCCTCACTCAAGCAGCTAGCCTTGTAGTGAGCTCACCAGGACTACTTGTATTAATAAGTATTTGTAGGGTCAGGTCCTAGTGGTCTCCACATTCGTCCAGAAGTCAAGACAGAAGTAAACTTCCTTGATTTGTAAAGATATATGTTTTTAGGTGCCAGGTTTTTATTTTATTTTTTTAACATCAAGCACTTTAATTTCATTTTTGCCTCTATGCTCATGGAAGTCAATGCAGAATCTCTAAAAGATATGTTTACGTCTTGGGAAAATGTATTCTCAGAAAATTTCTTGTATTCTATTTCAATTATATAATTGTATTTTTCCATTTGTTTCTTTAAAAATTCCAATTTGTATAGTTAATTAAAAAGACAAGGAAATTAACTACAAACAACCCCTCCACCCTCGAATTAATAGATAACCTGTCAAATAATAAACCATATATATGAAGTCAGTTATCAAATGCTGCCTGTGATAGTTATTATTAGAGCTTTCTGAATATATTACCACTAATAGCTGGGTAAGTCAACGGTTTTCATCATTATTTCTGTTTGCAAATTGTTGACAACCAGTTTATAAAATTCTTAGATTTACTTATTTTCTTAAATAGTTTAAAATCTCTTTGATGTATAATCCAGGGTCCGCAAATGAATCACAATCATTGTATTGCAAATACCCTTAATTCACACCATGCACAGTGCTGGTTAGTTGTATAAACCCCAGGGCTTTGTCTCTGTTCCCAAATGGATAATTTATATAACTGAACAGATCAGCATTAGTTGCTAGTTGTACAATTCAATGCCCAATTCAAAATACGATATGGACAAAAAATTACAGTTTGAAGTTAAGAATTCACTTTCCATAACTATTCCCCATAAAATTATTAGGATCTGGCTCATATTTACACATTTGTTAAAAAAAAAAAACAGAAGTAATTTTGACCCTCTCTCTCTTTCAAACACAAAGAAAAGAGAAAGGGATAGATAAAAAAAATATTTTTTTGGTCAGTCTCATAATCTCATTAATGAAGGTTCCTTCTTTGCTCAGAGGAGATCACTGTGGAAAGCTTCTTCCTCCAGGTTTTCCATATTTTAGTGTTTGGATTACATACTGGCTGCCTGCAAGGCAGAATTTAGGCTTCAGTAGGTACATTTGAACTAGGTGGACAGATTCAGGCAAACTGGGTGAGGCAATATCTTTTATTTAGGGCTGTCAATTAATCGCAGTTAACTCATGCAATTAACTCAAAAAAATAAATTCATCTCATACAAGTACCACAGTGCAATCTTTTTTGGTTACAAAATTACACTCAAAAACAAAACAATGTAAAACTTCAGAGCCTACAAATCCACTCAGTTCTACTTCTTGTTCAGCCAATCGTTAAAACAAACACGTTTGGATACATTTACAGGAGATAATGTTGCCCTCTTCTTATTTACAATATCACCAGAAAGTGAGAACAGGCATTTGCATGGCACTTTTGTAGCCGAGATTTCAAGGTATTTACATGCCAGATACGCTAAACATTCATATGTCCCTTCATGCTTTGGCCACCATTCCAAAGGACGTGTGTTAATTAAATTTGTGACTGAACTCCTTGGAGGAGAATTGTTTGTCCCCTGCTCTGTTTTACCTGCATTCTGCCATTATTTCATGTCACAGCAGTCTCAGATGATGACCCAGCACATGTTGTTCATTTTAAGAACACTTTCACTGCAGATTTGACAAAACTCAAAGAAGGTACTGCTGTGAGATTTCTAAAGACAGCTACAGCACTCGACCCAAGGTTTAAGAATCTGAAGTGCCATCCAAAATCTGAGAGGGATGAAGTGTGGAGCATGGTATCAGAAGTCTTAAAAGAGCAACACTCTGATGTGGAAACTATAGAAGCCGAACCACCAAAAAAGAAAATCAACCTTCTGCTGGTATCATCTGACTCAGATAATGAAAATGAACATGCATCAGTCTGCACTGCTTTGGATTGTTATCGAGAAGAACCCATCAACAGCATGGATGCAAGTCCCCTGGAATGGTGGTTTAAGCATGAAGGGACATATGAATCTTTAGCCCATCTGGCATGTAAATATCTTGTGATGCCAGCTACAACAGTGCCATGCAAATGCCTGTTCTCACTTTAAGGTGATATTGTAAACAAGAAGCGGGCAGCATTATCTCCTGCAAATGTGAACAAACTTTTTTTGTCTGAGCAATAGACTGAACAAGAAGTAGGACTGAGTGGACTTGTAGGCTCTAAAATTTTACATTTTTATTTTTGAATGACTTTTTTTTGTACATAATTCTACATTTGTAAGTTCAACTTTCATGATAAAGACATTGCACTACAGTACTTGTATTACATGAATTGAAAAATACTATTTCTTTTGGGTTTTTTACAGTGCAAATACTTGTAATCAAAAATAAATATGAAGTGAACACTGTAAACTTTGTATTCTGTGTTGTAACTGAAATTAATATATTTGAAAATGTAGAAAACATCCAAAAATATTTAAATAAATGATATTCTATTATTAACAGTGCAATTAATCACGATTAATTTTTTTAATCTCTTGACAGCCCTATTTTTATTCTTTCTCTCACCAACAGAAGTTGGTCCAATAAAATACACTATCTCACTTAGCTTGTCTCTCTAATATTCTGGTACTGAAATGACTGCAACGCTTCATAGGTTCAGGCAACTCCTATTTGTCTGGTATCAGTAGTGTTTGGTTATTAGGAGCAGAAAAGAAGGTATAAATTCAACAGGAGATAAATAGAAGATTGCCTCTTTCATCTTCTTGTTGGTATATTCACAAAGAACTTGACTGGAAAATTATGATCACATATAGCAGTCTGTGAAAGCCCAAATATAGGCCTTTCTTGCGAATTTCAAAGTAACACCTTATATATCTAATTGAAGTTTTGCCCTTATGCAACATCATTCATCTGGCGATCTCAAAGTGCCATAACTCAACATAACCCATTGTTGAGAGTAAGACATTTGAATCCACAGAGCTTTAGTGACAGAATGATGAGGCAGAAATCCCAGTACTTCTGAGCAATACAGAGGGGTGGCCCTTGCACAGAGTATACACACCCCTTTTGGGGGTGGCCTGTGTCCCTGAAGGAGTACAGGGGAGCAGAGTTTGAGATGGTCAGACATACTTTATGCTACTGCACACCCAATTAAAGTGCAGGCAGAATCTGGCCCTAATTAATTTAGCCTCACATATTTCTCTATTGTAGGATACTATTGTTATAGTCATTTAACAAATAAACAGAAAGGTTAATGATTTGCCTCATAACCACATAGTAAGTCAGTGGCAGAGTCCAAATTAAAGCCCAAAAGTCCTCTGCTCATATCTTCCCGCAACACTTCCTACCCACGTCCCAAAATATCCTTTCCCAGCATGCACTAGGTTTAATATAAAACTTGAAGATGGCATGGTTACAGGATGTCTTTCTTTTCTTCACTTGCTCCAGAGTCCTGGTTGAGAAAACAGAGGGGATATTTTCAGAGCATTACATTATTACTGTAATCAGTGCATTGTTAGGGGAATAGGGTTTTTTTCGCCCTCTTTTTTGAGAGGTACAGCATGGTAATGTACCAAATTAGCACTGTTAATGTTCCCAAGGACTCAAATACTAAATACCAAACATCATTGTTTTTTGCATGTGCAAAATGAGTAGCGATATTTAAATAAACAACTTGCAGTTAGTTACCTTTGACATTGTAAAATGAATCTCCATTTATTTTAATGTCCAAGACCTGCAGGAATTAAAATCTTAGTGTAAGAAAAATATCCCATAAGCATGCTTCATAAATTTCACTTACTCATTATATCTTATTAAATCTTTATGGAATATTATCTTGACGCACAGAGGGCAAGGTTAGAGACAAGCCAGAGTCAAAATATCCACTCTTAATAGATATCTGCACTGTGCATAGTAATCACTCCATTAGCTATCTAGACAAATTCATATTCCTCCCGAACGGGTCATACTAAGAACCAGGTGTTTGGTGGTGACTCTAAGGAAGAACTCTTTAAAGAAAATCAGAGAAAACAAACATGGTGAGTTGTAGATTAATTTTTTTCTTTTATGGGCCCCTCTTCCTGCTTAACCCTAAGTAAGACCATTGCTGGAATACACATACCTCAACTTGAGCAGCCAAAATAAACATACACCTGGCACATACGTTTGAATTGTATTATTTGTCTGATACAGTAGAGACTTTTTTCACCCACAGTGGATTAGTCATAGCTGTAGTCTATTAATCCTCTGTACTCTGTCACTTATCTGCCTCCTCTTTTGAGTTACAAGGATAAATATATAATTTTGGGGAGTTGCACATTTTTTAAGAAAGTGATCTAGATTCTCATTACTTAGATTAAAAAATCTTGCCGGTATAATATAATGCCTCCAGCTACGCTTATGATAGATAAGTAGTAGAGCACAACATGGTGGACAACTCAGAAAGAAATTGGAGAAGGATAAACTTACACAATTTTTTTCTTTTTGTTTTGCTGCTGATATAAAGGTAGCTGTTAGTATTCTCGTATTTGTAGTGTTGTTGTAGTTGTAGTTGTGTTGGTTCCAGGATATGAGAGAGACAAGATCAGTGATTCTCAAACTTTTGCACTGGTGACCCCTTACACACAGCAAGCCTCTGAGTGTGACTTCCCCTTATATAATAGAACATTTTTTAATATTTAACACTATTATAAATGATGGAGGTGAAGCAGGCTGAAAGCTCACAACTCCCCCACGTAATAATCTTGCGACCCTCTGAGGGGTCATGACCCCCAGTTTGAGAACCTCTGGACAAGATAGACCAGCTTCCGTCAGTGAAACGGACAAGAATTGCTCTGTGGAGCTCAAGAGCTTGTCTCTTTAAACACAAGTTGATCCAGTTAAAGATATTCCATCACCCACAATATTCTACTAATCCCTTTTGCACTCAGGGATATTTTAGACAATATGGTACCTTCAGTCTCATGATTATTATTTTTTTTCTGGAAACTAAAAGGACTATATAGAACCCATTGTTTTCAGAATGTTGCCTGTACATGAGATTGTAATAAAATGTTAGATAAAGAGGGCTTTCTGCTGACAGAAACTTTATACAGATCCTGCTGACCAGAGGAAGACTCTTATTTAGCTCACAAGATAGAGCTTACGCCAATGAATCATGGTTTTAGTTGCAACTGCAGTAACATGCAATATATACTTACAGCCAGTGAATGAACAGAGGACTCTATTAATAGGTTAAAACTGTCCTTGTATCTTTCCACCAATTCTGTCTTTGATTGCTCGACATCTCACTATTGCCACTACAGGATTTGATTTCTGAAATATTTCACTTGCTGTGGAATAAGTAGATTATTTAAAAGTTATGTTTTCTATGAAGTGTAGTTTCATATTCATAGGCCAAACTCTGCACCCTTTACTCACATGAGAATGCCCATTGCCATCAGTGCAACTCCTTGTGTGAGCAGGATTTAGCCATATGTTTATATTTATCTACAAGCAAGAAGCGCATTTATTTTTTGACTGGTTTATACATACATTATCATGGCCACCTGGGCTCTTGTTTTGATGGCCCATTTCCTTCTGAGACAAAGTTTTCCTTTCTAAATGGCATGACAACATTGTTGTCCTTGGGTGTCCACCCTTTTCCTCCTTTGACTGATATTTTTAGGGCAGTTTGTGCAAATGCCTCAACAAGGATTTACTGCGTCAGGGTGTAAAACTGTCTCACAGCTGATTTCTTTGTCTTGGTGCTTCTGGAATCAATGGCCGCTTAGGGAGAGTGACTGAAAATAATACAGATTCAAATTTTCTGGACTCTTTGGATGACTTTGAAATTAGCTTTCTCCCTTTGTACTTCTTGGCACACTTTCTGTTTTGCTACTTTATTTTGCCAGAGACAGTGATTAACAAATATCATCACCAATCACCGCTTCCTACTCCCTTCCATCAAACTCTCTGATGCTCTCCCCCACATATTTGCTGCTTTAGCCATTATTTACACTCGCCTCCTTGAGTCTGAACTACCAGCAGAATTACTGTCCTATCTGATAACTGGATGTAGCATTCCTTCCTACAACAAATACCAGTCTTTGGACACCAGAATTCTCACTGACTTCATTATGGAGTAAATAAGACTGTGGATCATATTTTGATTCAAATATAAGTAGCCTGAATTTGGCTGTTTCCAAAATTAATGGCTAGATTGTAAGTCATATTTCATGCTTATGTAAGACAGTAAGGCGGCATAAGAACACACGCACAAATGCCCACGAACGCACTTATACATATATGAAGGCTACCCTGGACACAAAAGAATCAGAGACTAATGTGTATCTACTTCTCCCCATATAATATGTGGATAGGGAGGGATAGAATTGGTGTAACTTTAGCTCCACCATCTAATGAACCAGCCAGCATAGGAGGTATCTGTGACGGGTTGGATCACAGAAACCCCCTTGGGAGCTGTCAACTGATGTGCCAAGACTACTTCTATCCCTGTTTTCCCTGCCAGCTCAGGACTTCAGCACCCTGTCTTACTGAGCCAGACACTCCAGTCTTCTTCAACAAATTACCTGCCCCAAAGCTGCAGGTTTACCTGAAAACAGCTTACAGAAGTGTGCTTGTCTTTGGCACCCAGATGCCCAACTCCCAATGGGGTCTAAACCCAAATAAATCCGTTTTACCCTGTATAAAGCTTATGCAGGTTAAACTCATAAATTGTTCGCCCTCTGTAACACTGAGAGATATGCACAGTTGTTTGCTCCCATAGGTATTGATACATACTCTTAATTAATAAGTAAAAAGTGATTTTATTAAATACAGAAAGTAGGATCTAAGTGGTTCCAAGTGGTAACAGACAGAACAAAATAAGTTACCAAGCAAAATAAAATAAAATGCTCAAATCTATGTCTAATCAAACTAAATACAGATAAGATCCTCACCAGTTCCAGAATGCTCCCTTTTACAGACTATTCACCTTTTAATCTGGGTCCAGCAATCACTCACACCCCCTACAGTTACTGTCCTTTGTTCCAGTTTCCTTTAAGTACCCTGGGGTGGAGAGGGTGTGGAGAGGCTCCTTTTTTAGACAGTTGAATATAAAATGGAGGGGTCTCCCATGGGTTTAAATAGACTTTCTCTTGTGAGTGAAGACTCCCCCTCCTCACTCCTATGCAAAGTCCAAGATGGAGTTCTGGAGTCACCTGGGCAAGTCACATGTCCACTTATGACTCAGTCTTTACAGGCAGAAGCCATTATTCACATGGTATCTTGTATGTCTCCAGGAAGACTTCTTATGTGGATTGGAGCCTTCCAAGCTCTTTTGTCTGTTAAGTGCTTCCTGATTGAGCACCTAATTTGCACATTCCTTTCCCAAGAAGTGTCCAAATGTTCTAACTAAGGCTACTTAGAAATCAAGCAATTATACAGCCAATGTTCATAACTTTGAACACACAAATGGTGCCTGCATACAACTAGGGTGAACATAACCGATAGATCATAAACTTTACATAGATATGTTACATGGCATATGTAGCAAAATCCTATTCCAGTTATCTCATACATACATTTATGAGCACTACCCCCCCCATAAAGCCTTATGGGGTACACTGTCACAGTATCATCATTTGCTCCTGGTACAGAAAAGCATCAAATTACTACCTCTCCCTTAGAACAAAGACAAAGGGAGGAACAACCTTTCCTGCAGTGGTGCAATTTGTGCAGCATCTCTTACTTTGCCTAAATAAATTATCAAGCCCCAAATAAATAATGGGCACACTTAATAGTTGGCTTCAAACAAGAATATAAACAGAATGAAATCCAAGAAGAAAGGTGGACTCCCTCTATATTTAATGTGATGAAGTTGTGTTGATATGGCTTTCAATGCTGTTTCTGAAAGGATGCAACAAAAAAGGTTATATGTTTGGCAGCAGAGAAGAATTATACAAAAAGCACAATAGAAGACTTACCTTCTCTTGTGCTTTTTTTTTTTTTATATATAATTCTTTTCTTCTTCCGAACATACAACACTATTGCACAAAGGAAGGGATGTTGGGAAAGAGAAAATACTGCAGAGACCAAAAGGAAAGAGAATGAAAACTATTCAAAATTCAGCTGTTATCAGTGATATTTATATTGCAATCTGATTTTTGACAAAAGAACTACAAATGCATGTCATCCTCTATGCTTAGCCCTCCTGTCCAGTTCCATAGCTTTAGCCATCTAGCAAACCACTTAAAAAATGAGACATTTACAACTGAATTGAATAAAAACACCACTAATAGAAATGAGTGAGACCTCATAACCTCTGACTGCATGTGATGTATGTATATGCCATTGCAAGTTGTTGAAGTGTAAGAAATTCCAAGACTAATGTTCTGGTATCTTTTCTGTAAGATTTATTTTCATACAGTTTATTGCTAAATTGACGGCATGAAAATTGAAATCTTTTAACTAAGATAGTGATCAATGGCATGGCCAGCTTCTGAAGACTTCCCCTCCAATGTCTGTCAGGGCCAACCTTTAGGGACCCACATGAAGGGGTGAAAGAACAGTTCATTTTACAGGCTTTTCAGATCTTTGCTTCTCTGCTGAGACTGATCACAGTTAAGATAGGTTTTGTGATGTGTGCAACTGGCCATTTCAAACTGGACAGAGTCTACCACCTCATCCCACATGAGCCAGAGAATACCCAGCAAACAGTAATAAAAAGAGAAGGGCTAAAACTTCCAATTCAAGCCACTATAAATTTAAAAGGAATGAAAAAACCCCTAATTTAATCCCTGCTTCTGAACCCATCCCCACTGTTGTGGTTCCAGATTAACTGGTAAACCAATTTGAACATGGATGGAAGCTGATAAGAATGGCTGATCTCAAATACCTGATGGCAGAAATCTTTCAAGATCATTTGAATTCATAAGATTTCCACCATACTGGGCCAAATCACACAAGAACACTTCCAGTGTTTTCAGTGTCATCAAACTGAATCTTGGCCCTGAAACTTAATCCAGGTACAATCCTTGGCATGGATATAGTAACAACTTTCAGACTCTGCCATTGTGGGTCGAAACTGAGTCAGTGACGAAGATAGGAAAACTGTTAGAGATGCCACAATTAAATCCCACTCTGTCAGCTGTTATCCCTTGTGAGAGCTTTATAACTCTACTACCAACTTTATATGGTCCTTTATACCCTCTCATTTTCACCAGCACATATAAAATCTATATTGCCTGCTTATAACTGTGTTAAATACAAATACAGAAACACAGGAATAGAAGTAAATAAAAAAGCACAGATGGTACTAGGAAAAATCTTCCAGTAGAACTTGTGCCAGACAGTGTTCCTGTATGTTTTATATTGCAGCCATGTGCAGTAACTGTAGCACATCACACTGCACAGATGGAAGCATGAATTTGAGGGCTATTGAGCATGTGGATTTTCCCAGTGTGTCACAATTATGGAAACATCTGTGCTAAATAAAATTCACGGTGAAAATTGGCAATGTTCAATAACTCTCAATTCCCGTTTATCCCCTGTGGTGAGATGGCCTAGTGATTGCAAGTTGGACTGCATCATAAAGAATGTAGTTGCATTAGTTCACAGTCTCTTAAGAGATTTCTCTTATGTTGTGTCACGTACAACATCCATACGCTATTCTTTATTTATCTACATATAGGCTGATTTTCAGAGATATTGTGCCCTGCAGCTCTCATTGACTTCCACTGGAATTGTGAATACACGGGATCTCTGAAAATCTAGCCCTATGTGTGTATTATATCTTTGATTTTGTATTGGCATTGAGAAGAAAAACAAATCCAGGCACTTTACAAATGAATGGGATAATTTTAAGAGCACATACTGGAAGAAGAAACTAGAAAAGGGAACAGAGAAAGTTCATTTGTTGGAACAAAGATACAAGACTATGGAGATCACACTTGAAGTATTTCTAGCGGCTTGATATGTAATTCCTTTACACATAATATGTAATACTGGTAGATACAGCAGAATCCAAGATCACTGTTCCATAGCTCCCTGCACTACCACAAATGCACTATTGTATTGTCATTGGTGTATTGATTATTTGTGCTTAATCATAAAATCATAGGTCAAAGCTTGCTGTCCTTACAAATATTAATTGGAATTTTGTTCCAGTAAGGTCAACAAATCTTGGCCTTCCAAGATTAGAGATAGAAAGACCTATTGCATGACCTAGTTTACCTCCTGATAGTGAATGATTGTTCCCTAAAGTATATTTTCTACTATGCATTGTCCCGTCCCATTTATAATGATTCAGTGAGGCATTCACCATTCCCCTTAGATGACAATGACTATACTACAATCTAATAGGTTTCACTGTAGGAGATATTTTTTAACTTAGATTTTTCTTTCCTTCATTTCACCCCAATTCCTCCCAAGGATATCTTTGACTGTCCTAAACATTTCATTCTATTTCTGACATTCATACTCTTCAAATATTTCTAGACAGTTATCATACCTCTTTTTAGTAACCATTCAGCCAACGTGTACAAATTTAGTTTTTTAGTCTTTCATTATAAACCAGTCCCTCCAGCTTTTGATCAATTTGTAACTCTTCTTTGAGTTTCTTACAGTTTGTCCACAACTTTCTATGTCCTGAGATGCAGTAGATATAATATTCTAGCTATAGTATCATCAGAGTGATTTAGAAAGGAACTATCACCTCCCTGTTCTAGCCTAAGACATCTCTTAGTTGGGAGCATGAATCAGCGTTCATGTTGCACTTCCCATCAATACCTGACCCAGGCCAGGGAAGCTAATGATCCAACCAGCGGACCAAATTCGGTGGTGAATCCTGGTTACATGCCATTTGAGGCATATTGTGCATACACTAACAAGTGAGCAACCAAAACTTACATTGGCTTTTTCTGCTTTCATATCTCATTGCCATCTCTGCTACACTGTGCTGTCTAATTCATATCCATCCTAAAATGCATTTATGAATCCATTATTATGTGTGTCAATAGGGCTGTCTTTCCTACTAGTTTCATAAGTGTTAAAGCTTCTGAGCCAGTAGAGTATACCAAAAAGACCATATGTGAAGGAGAGATTGTGAGTTGAAAAGAAAGCTATTTTTCATTTTTTTTTATTTTCTGAACCATTTCATCCATCCCTAGTGCACATCCACCTGAAATTATTCAACGGTCCCTGTCGCTGAGTTTCTCTCTTTGCCAGTGTAACAACTGCCAAGTTATCAAATGCTGCTGCTTTTGTGTCCCCATAGCAACAAGCTCCCTGGCTTAAGTGGCAGCATTTCCATATTGTCAACTGGAAAATGTCCCAAATAACTCTAAAAGCACCTGGAGTTCTCTTTCAATGCAAACATCTTTTAAAAAAATCCTCACATATTAAATGGAGGTTATTTATACTCATTATAATGGATGGTAGGATGACAGCTGAATGTTTGCAATTTTCTACAAAATTCTGCAAATCTGGCTTTTTGGTGGATTTTATGTTCCATTTGAAACAGCTGTGCATTTTAATGTCATATTTAAAATAAAATAAAATAAAATACTAGTAAGTAACACAGATCTTGATAACTGAACAGAGTAAATATGTAGTGTGTTATGTGACGTTTGTCATACCATTAAAGTTAAAGAGAATGTACACAACGTGTAGAAGAACAAGTGAAAATAATTCAAATAGCCATCAGTACTCATGTCTAATATTTCCATAAATTATTTTCATTTTACACCATTTGAGAATCTGGCCCTGAGTCATAGACATAAAGGTTTCTAATTATAACTATTTCTTTTGTTCAATTCTGTTATCCGACTTTGTCCAGTGAACATAGTTAGATATGAGCCTACAACCAGACTTGTGCTGTGTTCTTAGTTGATCTCGCAAGTTAAGCAGGGAATAACTGGATGTTGTGGGAAGCATTAGTGATTCATTAGATGCTGACTTTCCCAATATGTTGGCAGGAGACACTGATGTAACTCCACTGACTTCAGTGGAGTCACTTCTAATTTTTCTGGTGTAGCTAAGAGCAGAATTAGAGCTATTGTCTTCTGGATGAGATGTAAAACCAGATTCTTGTAAAATCTAAGATCCCATAGCACCTTTTTTTTGTAAAAGCAAAGATGTTAACCCCATTTTCCTGGCCAAACTCCAACTCAATTACTCAGATTCCTCCTACAATTTCAGTAAGACATAGAATTCTTCTTCTAAACTGTTGTGTATTGTTGTGTGCTTTAAACAGCTGCTTCGCTCTGCTCCAAAGGTGCCTGCATTTCAGAATTGAGTGATACAATAGCTACATATTCCTATTTTGTGAGGCTTAAGGGTGTTTTGAAGCTTAATTAATAAATCATTGTAAAATGCTTCAAGGGGCTTTAACGAAAAGTGTCTTACACATGCAAATATATTGGCATGATTAATGTGAGCCCACAAGTTGGAGGTCATTTTTGAAAATCAGTCCCTAGATGTCCTATAAATATAAAATGAGGATAGAAGCAATACTATCTGGTAAATGTGTTGAGAACAGTGACGATTAGTGATTTATGTGAATTGTCATCTTCATATTAATCATATTGAATATAGGGAGGAGAGGAATGAGTAAAATTTATTTCCAGTAGACACTACCTCTTGTTGCCAAATACCTATGAAAAATATAGTTATCTCAAAGGGCAGTTTTGTATACCCCTGATAATAAGCCAAAACTCTTACAATCGGTTTCACTAGTATACTCTGACTGTTTTAAACTGCCAGTTAAAGTGGGTTTATAGAAGGGCCTTTAGTGATTAAGCTCCCATTACAGGAGAGAGGGCCGTGCAACTGGAGCATACTGCAGAGCCTGTCCTACTAATGAGCAACTAACCAAAAGTGCTTTCCTGCCAGTTAGGTACAGAACACACTATCCTCCAGTAGGCCAGCTGAAGAGGATGGGATGTCAACATATGTTCAAGGCAGGGCCGGCTCTAGCCATTTTGCCGCCCCAAGCACGGCAGCACGACACGGGGGGCGCTCTGCCGGTTGCCGGGAGGGCAGCAGGCTGCTCCAGTGGACCTCCTGCCGGCGTTCCTGCGGAGGGTCCGCTGGTCCTGCAGCTCCTGTGGACCTCCCGCAGGCATGCCTGTGGATGCTCTACCGGAGCAGCGGGACCAGCGGACCCTTCGCAGGAACGCCAGCGGGAGGTCCACCGGAGCTGCCTGCCACCCTCCTGGCAATCGGCAGAGTGCCCTCCGCAGCATACCGCCCCAAGCACGCGCTTGGCACACTGTGGCCTGGAGCCGGCCCTGGTTCAATGCAAATGTTTTATTTATTAAAACCATCTCTTGTGTGATACAAATTAGAGAGCTCTCCAAAAGTCATAAAGGGTGCAGAATCAAATGCTGTGATGAATTAAGTAAGCTAGGCCTTCCTTGCAGAGAAGATATATTTGTGCTGTATATTTATTATTCCTTTTATTGGTACTGTCTTCCTGGTCCCTATTCCTCACTGTATGTAGAATACTATCACTTTTAATGAATAAAATCGGGTATTTTATATAGAATATGGGCTGCTGCCATATATTGGACCATACTTTCTAAATCATCAATTCCCAAACTGGGTGGCTTGCTCTCCTTGCGGGGTGGGGGGCTGAAGAAATTCCAAGGGGGATGAGAGGCTGTGAAATTTTAATAACAAAAAGAAATTATCAGCGTAAAAAAAAATATTTTATTTATTTAATAGACCAACAGACAATAAATTATACATATTCTGTATACATAATAATAACTATTCATGAAAGTGTCCAATTACCAGCTTATATTATTTAACTACAATAAAATATTAACAATCTTCTCGGTTTTTATTATGAATATAAGTAGACAATAACAAAATACAATAATAATAAAAATACAACTATAAATGAAAGTATATAACTGCAATGTTTTCAAATTTCATACCACGAAATGCGAGTTTGTTTTTTTTTTGCCTGTTGATTGTAGGAGTGCCGTTTTCGTCAGTGGGGAGGCAGAAGAAAGATGGAGAAAGTGATGGAACTTTTTAAAACTTCCTAGCTCACTTGCGAGAGTGTTTGAGACTGTTCTATCATGGGAGTGGTTACCTCCACCACTCACCGCGTAAGACCGGCTACTTGCTGGACTGGTGGTGTGGTATATATAGGGCAGTACCTGTTCGTATATAATAGTAGTAGTAAATAAACATTCACTGTAACTCAAATTAACTTGCATCCATTATTATTCACAAATCAGGACATTTATTTTATAGCTTTTTTTATTAGTATATTATGGCTACGATTAAAAAAGGAACTACGATGAAGACTACATTAAATATAGTTTCACCATCATGGAAACAAACAAGATCGATCATCCTCAATGCATAGTATGCCACATACTTCCCAACAATGATGCCTTGAGGCCTAGTCATCTTGAGTGACACTTAACAAAGAACCACAGTGCTTTGAAAGACAAACCAAAAGAGTTTTTTGCTGATAAACTTCAAAAGTTAAAATGCACAAAGCTGGACACTACTGGGGCTTTTTATCAAGTATCGGCCAAAGTGTATAAGCATCTTATGAACTGTTGTTGCTCATCGCTAAAACCAAGAAAGCGCATATAACAGGAGAAACTCTCATGAAGCCTTGCTTGTTAAAAGCAGCTGATACCATGCTTGGTGCTGAAACAGAAAAAAAATCAGAAATTTCTCTTTCTGACAATTCTGTGAAACTTTGCATCTATGACATGGCAAAAGATCTAGAACTTCAAGTTGTGGAGGCAGTGAAAGCTTCTCCTTTTTTTGCAATTCAGTGCGACAATAGCATTGATGTAGCACAATACTGTCATCTACATCTCATCTACATTCGATTCATTAATGACGGAATTGTAAAAGAAGAATTGCTTTTTTCGAAGAAATTGATGACCACATCAAAGGCTTCTGATGTTATGAAAACCGTTTCTGACTTTTTTTAAGAAAATGGACTTTCATGGGAAAAACTGGTTGGTGTCTGCACAGACGGTGCTCCAGAAATGCTTGGCTCTTGCTCTGGATTTGTGACATTGGTGAAAGAAAAAAATCCAGTTGTAACGACGACTCACTGCATCATAGACAGACAAGTCTTGGTTTCTAAAACCCTTCCAGGTGACTTAGGTGACTCATTGAATTTGGCCATCAAAGTTGTCAATTTTTTGAAGAACTGAGCTTTAAATACGAGACTTGTTGCAGCTCTTTGTGTGGATTTGGGAGCGGATAACAAAATTCTTTTGTTTCACACAGAGGTACAACGGCTTTCCAAAGGGAACATACTTTTGAGATTATTCGAACTGAAAGACAAAGTGGAAATTTTCTTCAAGCAACAGAAAAAACAAGAGTTATATTGTGCGTTTACAAACCAAATGTTTCAACTTCCATTGGCATACCTCGTGGACATTTTTGAATCTTTGAATAATCTCAATTTGAAGCTGCAGAGAAACAATGCTGCAAACACTATAGCACACCATGATGCCACCAAAGCATTTACAGAAAAAATAAAGATTTGGAAATGTCGAATGCAAGCTCAGATGCCTAACTTTTTGTCTTTTCCAACATTTTCATCACTCGCTGACGTTTGTAAAGAGGATCCGAAGAACAAAATTTTGTTTCATCTGGACTGCCTTGCTAATGAATTCACCTGCTATTTTCCAGACAACTTTTCTGGCAACCCCATTCATAAATTAGCACGTAATCCATTCAATGTTGATGTCGATTCATTGCCAGAAGTATTGCAAGAACAAGGACTCGAAATGAAATATGATTCTAGTGTGACAGATATTTTCAAAAACTTAAGCCTGGAGGAATGTGGATAAAATATTTCCCGATTTACCCAAAAGATGGAGAAGTGCTACATATTATTCTTCCATTTTCATCAAAGTACCTCTCTGAAAAAAACTTTTCAAGTTTAGTCATAATAAAAATAAAACAAAGGAATCAACTGGATGTCAAAAACGATTTGCGTTGCGCACTTTCATGTTTCAAACCTAGGATTTCCCAACTCATGAAGAAAATGCAGCAACATCCTTCACATTAAATTTGTTTTGTTTATGCTATTTCTTATTTTAAATTACATTTTTATTAATTTTCATTCCAAGAAAACTATTTGTGTTTATTTTTAATTTTAAATTACAAATTGAATTTGTTAAAAGGGGGTTGGATGATGGTACAGGAGAGGTGGGAGGCATGAAGGTTTCTTAAAAATTAAAAAGGGGGTGTGTTATCAAAACGTTTTGGAACTAATGTTCTAAACAGACTTCTATATTGTCCTCTTCTTTATATATCACTCAGCCTCATCTCACCCCACCCCACAGTGATTGCTCATTGATGAATATGTGTGGACCAAAGCTATCCACTGATTTGATTTTTCTACACTATAAATGAATGCACCAGAAATTCTATTGGGCTTCAAGTACCAATGATTCATTAAAATATCCCCAAACTTTCCTAATGCTCTGGGTTAAAGCTCTCCAAAGGCCATGTTAGCTTTACTCCTTCACCTCCACTGATTAACTGTGGATTCCCTGAACTCCCATCTTTCTTCCATTCTCAACTTTCTTCCATCTCTCCTGCCTCAAAGAGTATTACAGAATCATAGAACTTATAGGCAGAAAAGAAATTATTCTTCATATTCCTCAAATTTAAAAATGATCAACAGGCATCTTGTATTTCTTTATAACACACTATGATTTATGCCTCTTCTTTCTTGCCAATATGTCCATGAGTTAGAGATGGGGCATAAAGTAGTATATTACACTGGAATTTATAGCGAAAAGCCTGTAAATAAGGGTTCATAGCAGTGGTATAGTGGTAGAAAAAAGAAGTGGGTAAACTAACCTAAAGTAAACTCCTTATTCCCCAAATAAGAAGTGGGTAAACTCTGTTTACCCTTGACTACACTAGTGGTTCACACTTATCCAACCCAAAGACCCTACATCTATCAATCTACCTATGAAGTGCCAAGTTCATGTGCTAGCTAGATTCCAAGAGCATAAATATAATCTGACAACAAGTTTGTTTTTGTTCCTATGGCCTAGCTACACAATGTTTTCTCAATATGTAAATGTGTTTTAACAAAAAGTTTGACAATGTTGATATATTTAATGGAATTCACTCATTCTCTGATCCATTAAAGTCTATTTATGTAGACTAGTAGATTTGCCCTTGCAAAAAAAAAAAAGGTTTCCTTTTAGGCCATAGTTGGAGAAGAGTCATTGTCATTACATCTGTAATGATCTCTCTCCTGTCACACAAGGTGTTCATTCAGAAGATACCCTTGTTGGAGGAGCTATTTAAGTAATCAGAAGGTTAAGTTGAGAAAATCCATTCAGCTTCATTTCTTTGTTCTCCGGCATGCTTATAAAGTTTCAGTAACTATGAGTAGGTACTCTAGAGATAAGCCACACCATTGGCTTGAACTGATTATACTCATTATGCATGTAGTTTGGTATAGAAACAGTTTGAGAAAGACATTTATAAAGATGACATTCCCAAATATAAACTCACATGTAAGAACACTGCTTCTTTGGTTGATGACTCTTATTGCCAGCCTGGGTACTGAACATCCCACTGTGCTAGTTTTGTTCCTGCTATGATGGGACAAGTTCTTTCCTGTAGGTGAGACTGAACTTCCAGAATGATTGTGTTATTCTGTGGCTAGTGGTGGAAGACATGAGATTTCAAACTGAGGAGTCTGGAGTGCTGCAAAGATTTAATATCTGGAATTAATCTCCTCTTAGACTTTCACTCTGCAACTGGTTGATCATCCTTTTTCAGTTACTGTATTGTGTTTATATGTTAGGAATTTTTGAACATGTCTGTATCAAAGGACTATTTCAGCAATGATTGAATTAATGCCTTATGATGGGTAGTAATTTGTGCTTGTTCTGATTGTTTCTGTAAACAAAATGCATGTCGGAGTTGTAGCCAGGGGAATGGTGGCAAGACCAGGGAGCTTCAACCTCTGGCCAACAAGGGTAATCTGCTGGCAGGCCACGAGACAGTTTGTTTACATTGACCACTCTGAGTGGCCACAGTTCACAATTCCCAACCAATGGGAGCTGCAGGAAGCGGCAGCCAATACGTCTCTGCGTGAACCATGGCCACTGGGAGTTGTGGGCGGTTGTGCCTGTGGACAGTCAATGTAAACAACCTGTCTCATAGCCCACCAGCAGATTACCCTGACAGGCCACGTGTGGCCCACAAGCTGCAGATTGTCTACCACTGCCATAGAACCATAGATTGGTGACTTTGTTCTATTTTGAGCCAGGAGTCAGCCCAGCATGCAGCATCGCTGGTATTAAGATGATTCCAATGTAGCCGTGTGCTACTGCTTCACTCTCCTCCTTGCCCCACAACTGCAGAAGATCCCCTTTCCACCGCCCCCCATAATATAAGCACAGTTTTGTTCCATTCATTCTAGATCAGTGGTTCTCAAATTAGGGCCGCCACTTGTTCAAGGAAAGTCCCTAGCGGGCCGGGCTGATTTGTTTACCGAGGGATGTACTGGCTGCCACTTCCCGCAGCTCCCATTGGCCTGGAGCGGTGAACTGAGGCCAGTGGGAGCCGCGATCAGCCGAACCTGCAGACACAGCAGGTAAACAAACCGGACCAGCCCGCCAAGGGCTTTCCCTGAAAAAGTGGCAGCCCTAGTTTGAGAACCACTGTTCTAAATGATCATCTTTAAAGAAAACAAGATGATTTCTGGATAACTCCATGCAAAAGATCATTGGGGATTTTGGTTATTTTACCTACCTTCAATGACAACTGTTATCCTAGGGATCGCTCCAACCAACACTCTGGTTGAATCTGCAACATTCTGTTTTACAGAAATCGTCCTTCCAAACAGTGACTTACTTGCATTGTTTCGGAATACCTGTAGGTTAAGAATGTAGTTCAGTGGTATCAGTGAGCACCCAGGCAAGAAGGATATTTCTGCTGTGGCATATCCCTATTCAGAATGTGCTTTATGCTAAGTAATGATTCTGTAGTGTGTAATTTTTGCTGTTCAGTATTCTCTGGTGAAGAATAGGACAGAATTCTACCTTGAACATGATAAGATTTGTTTTAGTTCTCCAGAAAACAACAAGAGGCCTTGGGTGGCAGGCCAATCCTTGCCCACAGACAACCTGCCAGCCTGAAGCGTATTCTCACCAGCAACTGCACACTGCACCATAGCAGCTCTAGCTCAGGAACCAATCCATGAAACAAACCCCGATGCCAACTCTGCCCACATATCTACACCGGTGACACCATCACAGGACCTAACCAGATCA